>NW_027507790.1:270210072-270445397 GCF_037356315.1 Lithobates pipiens | reverse complement strand
AACACAGTCTACGTTCCAATACAGTTCAAGACTTTGTAAAGCTGAAACCTGCCCCCCCGCTTCCATTTATTACAGATATATTTTATGCAGCTCATATGAATCTGTCTTTGTTTCAGCTTCCTGTAGCACTGGAATTGGAAGGGGCAGGACTCCAAGCCAAATCAGCATCAAGCATTGCTGTCAGTCTAACACTCTGGACATGCTTTCAGGAGGGGAGAGCAGAGGAGTGACCTTATCAACATTCTGCTACTCCTTCATTGTCCAATTAGCGGGCTGTAATACTAGCCATATAAACGGTCGGCAAGTATCGTGCGGTTTTAACCACCGACGAGCAGATATGTTTTGTAATCTTTAGCGGAAGGAAATTGGTTGAAAGTCCCCATTTGTACATGCCATGGTGGCACAATGCGCAGCAGTGGAGGTCAGGCTGTGCTATCTGGAAGGAGTGCCTGGATCATTGAACTGACCAAACAGAACTGAAGTCTATTCACACAATGACAGTTCACACAACTGTCTCCGAGCTGTAGATTGCGCTACTTTCCTGGAGTTCAGCTACAAAAAGGTGCTGCAGAAAAGATGTGTGTGGGTGGACTGTAAGTCCCGGCATGCGACCCTGCACCATGCACAAGCCATAGGCCCATAGGGGGAAAGGACTACAACTCCCATCAGATGTTTCTGGGCACAGTGACGTAATACTACAAAATGCCATCTTACCAGTGCTAAGTCATAGCGGAAAGCAACGAGGATCCATCACACCTCGTTCTTATGATAAAATAAAAGGTCTCCTTGGGCCAATTTAAGAAATGGGTGGGCACGGAGCAAATATCCCATGGGTGAGATTTTTTGAGTTACCAATTCACCTTTTCTTAAAATAACGCCAAACCTCCTCCCCCCCCCCCCCCCCCCCATCTTAGATTTTGGAGACAAAAGCCTACTTTGAGACATTAGTGGAGTTTAGAAGGAAAGGGCCCCACTGCGCCAATAAATGCCGTTGCCCATCATTGTAATCAGTGCAGAGGAACCCTTCTCCATAAATGTCCCAACACACCGAATATGGTGATGGTCAGATGGTCAGCAAAACTCCGGGACTACTGAGAGCTCAGGTAGTGGGCACTCTTAATCGGGTGGACCTGGGACAACTGGCATATATTTATTTTTAAACTGGACCCATGGAAGCCACACAGGGCACCCCTATGTCACGTGGTCCTACTTGCCAGTGCCCATCACCATAGAGGGACCCTTCTCCTCAAAGGTCCCCCTGCACCAATTACAGTGATCGGCAGAAGGACAACAAGGCTACTGTGGGGCTCTGGTGGTAGACCCTTCTAACCTGGTGGGCCCAGGGCAACTGCTAGACCTGTGGAAGCCACACAGGGCACCTCTATGTCATTTGAAATCAATAAAGGCCACTGTCCAGCTCTGTAATCAGCCATTCCTCTCAAAGGTTCCACCGCACCAATTACAATGATAGGCACAGAGACTTCTCTGGACTACTGGGGGCTTTGGTGGTAGACCCACCCAAACTGGTGGTCCCAGGGCAACCGCCTCATTTTTATCATTAAACTGGACCTGTGGAAGTAACACGAGGCACCTCTAAGTCATGTGGTCCTCTCGAAACAATAAAGGCCACTGCTTGTCACTGTAATCAGTGCAAAGGGACACTTCAAACCACTGCGCCGATTAAAGCCATGGGCAATGAGACTCTGGGGCTACTTGGGGGTTTTGGTGGTGGGCCCTAAAAAACCTGGTGAGCCCAGGACAACTGGCCTGCTTTTAATAATAAACTGGACCTGTGGAAACCACACAGGGAATTTCTATGTAATGCGGTCCTACTCACGCCAGTGAAGGCCACTGCCCATTGCTGTAGTCAGGGCAGAGGGGCCCTTTCTCCTAAAAATCCCACGGCATCAATTATGGTGATGGCCAGCAATACTCCAAGGCTACTTGGGGCTCGGTTGGTAGGCCTTTCTAACCCAGTGGTCCAAGAGCAACTGCTCTATATTTATTATTAAACTGGACTTGTGGAAGCCGCACAGGGCACTTCTATGTCATGCGGTCTTACTCACGCCAATAAAGACCACTGCCCATTGCTGTAATTGCCGCAGAGGGACTGTTCTTCTCAAAAGTCCCACTGCACCAATTATGGTGATGAGTAAAGAGACTCCTGGACTGTTTGAGGGTTTTGGTGGTGGGCTCAGACAAACTGCCTCAATGCTATTATTAAAGTGGACATGTGGAAGTCATACAAGCCACCTCAAAGTCATGGGGTCCCACTCGCATCAGTGAAGGCCACTGCCCATTGCTATAATCAGGGCAGAAGAACCCTTCCTATGGGTCCCACTGCACCAATTATGGTGATGAGTAAAGAGACTCCTGGACTATTTGGGGGTTTTGGTGGTGGGCTCAGAGAAATTGCCCCAATGTTATTATTAAAGTGGACATGTGGAAGCCACACAAGCCACCTCAAAGTCATGGGGTCCCACTCGCGTCATTGAAGGCCACTGCCCATTGCTATAATCAGGGCAGAAGAACCCTTCCTCTGGGTCCCACTGCACCAATTTTGGTGATGGGCAATGAGACTCCTGGACTATTTGGGGGTTTTGGTGGTGGGCTCAGAGAAACTGCCCCAATGTTATTATTAAAGTGGACCTGTGGAAGTCACACAAGCCACCTCAAAGTCATGGGGTCCCACTCGTGTCAGTGAAGGCCACTGCCTATTGCTATAATCAGAGCAGAAGAACCCTTCCTCTGGGCAATGAGACTCCTGTACTACTTACGGAGTTTGGTGGTGGATCCTCCTAACCTGGTGGGCCCAGGGTAACTGCCCCATTTTTAATAGTAAACCGAGCCTGTGGAGGCCACACAGGGCGCTTCTATATCATGTGGTCCTACTCACACCAGCGAAGGTCAATGCCTAATGCTGTAGTCAGAACAGAGGGACCCTTTCTCCTAAAGATCCCACTGCACCGATTATTACAATGGGCATCGTGACTCTGGGATTACTTGGGGGTTTTAGTCGTGGATCCTCCTAACCTGGGGAGCCCAGGGTAACTACCCCATTTTTATTAGTATACGAGGCCTGTGGAGGCCACACAGGACATTTCTATGTCATATGGCCCTTCTTTAATCAGCAAGAGCACTAACATTGCAACATACACCAATAAATGAACTGGGGCTACTGGGGCTTACAGTAGGTATAGCCCCATGCCCCAAATGATGGAGCAGTTGCTCTTGGACCACCAAGTAAGAAAGGCCTACCAACAGAGCCCCCAGTAGCCATGGTTAAACCCCCAAGCCCACCTAGAATTATAAAGATCCAGACTTGCCCAAGGCATCTGATGTTCTCCCATGTGCGTCCACACAGCAGGTGCAAACGGAGGCCATTATGGCCCTCCAGGGCCCATCTATGACCCTTTTGAGATCATGCATTTCCCCCTCATTGCACCAGTAGCAGAACGCATCAGCTAGATAAGGTCTCCAGACCCAATAAATTCGATCCATGAGGCCTTTGTGTGTACGGTAGGTAATAATAATCAGGAGATACAACAAGGACCTGTTTTTTTCTTAGGGGTGGTATAGCTACGCCCCAGGCTTGGTGTCTCCTAGGTGTCTTCAAATTAAATAGACATCATAAAAAAAATAAAAAAAAGCCAAATATACAAAGGAACGCAAAACTCAGCATCGTCATCCCCCCTCCCCGCACACCCTGAGACGGCAACACAAACAAAACACGCAGGCACACGCGTAAACTGCTGACACAGAAAAATGCACAAGCGACAGAAGCAAGAGCCTACATAGAGCGCAGATTAAGAAAAATTGGTGGATGGCGCTGCACAAGGTGACACCGCCGGTGTGTAACGCACAAAGGAGACACATAAACAGGCACGGCCATATCCAATCCAAGAGCCCCCTTCTTTTTATGTGGCTGGCAGCCTGGAGGCGCCTGCAGCTGTCACCTCTCCACTGACAGTACAAGGACACGGCGCCGCCTGCCCGTCCCCTATTATCCTTACCTCCTGGGGGCCCCTACTGTCCCTTGGCACAGCTCCTTTCTCTTCCTAACATGGCTCCTTGTGTGGATCCTTCAAGACATTCCTGGCAGAGGAGAGGGAAGACGGCACCATCCCACCATCACACAGCCCTGCCAGTGCAGCTGTTGTGACGTCAGCTCAGCCTCTGCCCAGGGAGATGATGGCTGGGGGACCAGAGGGAGAGGAGAGGAGGGAGAGGAGAGGAGAGGAGGGAGAGGCTGCAAGGTAGCAGGGATGCAGAGGGAGAGGAGAGGAGGGGAGGATGGAGAGGAGGTGCACAGGCAACGTTAACTCCTTCCATCCTCCTCACCACTTCACCACTAGGATCAGTTACATAATGACACACAGTAGCAGGTATTGTCAGATATTGTCAAGTGTTGCCTTTTTTTATTATTCATTTTATCTTATCTTATTATTTCTTATCCTAATTATTATTTAGTGTTTTATTCAGTTTTTATTAGTGCTTTTCTATTATTTTATCTTTGTATTTTATCTAAACTTATTATTATGTTATCTTTTTATCTTATTTATTATTATTTAGAGGGTTTTTTTCCGTTTTTTTAATTAGAGTTGTTCCATCATCCTATCTTTTATTTTATCTAAACTTATTTATTTATTTTTGATCTTAGTTATTATTATTTAGAGTTTTTTTTCAGATTATCTTATCTTTTTTTTAAATCTTACTTTTTTTTTTTATAATTTAAGATTAAAAAAAAGATAAGATAATAGAAAAACTCTAATAAAAATCTGGAAAAAAAACCTCTTAATAAGAGAAAGAAAAATATATAAGTTATCTTATTTATTATATTTAATTTTATTAGTGTTTTTCTATTATCTTATCTTTGTATTTTATCTAAACTTATTATTATGTTATCTTTTTATCCTATTTATTATTATTTAGAGTTTTTTTCCGTTTTTTAATTAGAGTTGTTCCATCATTCTATCTTTTATTTTATCTAAACTTATTTATTTATTTTTGATCTTAGTTATTATTATTTCGAGTTTTTTTCAGATTATCTTATCTTTTTTTTAAATCTTAAAAAAAATATATATAATTTAAGATTAAAAAAAAAGATCAGATAATAGAAAAACGCTAATAAAAATCTGAAAAAAACCTCTTAATAAGATAAAGAAAAATATATAAGTTATCTTATTTTATTATATTTAATTTCATTCAGTTTTTATTAGTGTTTTTCTATTATCTTATCTTTGTATTTTATCTTATTATTATGTTATCTTTTTATCCTATTTCCGGTTTTTCCCTTTTTAATTAGAGTTGTTCTATCATCCTATCTTTTATTTTATCTAAACTTTTTTTTTATCTTAGTTATTATTATTTACAGTTTTTTTCAGATTATCTTATCCTTTTTTTAATCTTAAAAAATAAGTAAAAAAAAGACAAGTTAAGATTAAAAAAAAAAGATAAGATAATAGAAAAACTGATAAAAATCTGGAAAAACTCTTAATAATAATAAATAAGATAAAACAAATAATTATAAGTTATCTTATTTATTATTATTAATAGTTTTTTATTATTGTTTTTCTATATCGTCTTATCTTTTAAATGTAACAGAATTTATTATTTTTTTTTTTTAATCTTATTTATTATTTAGATTTTTTTCTGATTTTTGTTAAAGTTTATCTCATATGATTGCTGCTATCAGAAAACGCCAGACTGGGGCAATTCAGGGCAGAACACTGACAAAAGCACTGAAGAAGGAAGCAAAAGATGGTGCAGCTGTTATTACAAGGCACAACCTGTCCTACAATCTTATATTTTAATTTTATCTTAACTTATTATTTATTATTATTTAATTTTTTTTATCTTATCTTTATCTTATTTATTATTTCGCGTTTTTTATTGGTGTTTTTGTATTGTCTTATCTTTTAAATTGATCTGAACTTATTATTTCATTTTTTTATCTTATTTATTATTATTATTTTGAGGTTTTTTTCAGATCTTTATTAAAGTTTTTCTATTATCTTATCTTTTAATTATATCTTAAACTTATTTTTATTTTTTTTATCTTATTTATTATTATTTAGAGTTTTTTATTAGTGTTTTTCTATTGTCTTATCTTTTAAATTTATCTAAACTAATTATTTCATTTTTTTAAATCTTATTTATTATTATTATTTTGATTTTTTTAGATTTTTATTGGAGTTTTATATTATCTTTTATTTTTTTTTATTTTAGCTTAACTTATTATTTTATTTTTTTTATCTTATTTCAAGTTTTTTCAGATTTTAATTAGAGTTTTCTATTATCTTATTTTTTTATTTTAGCTTAACTTATTATTTTTTTTTTTATCTTATTTATTATCATTTTGAGTTTTTTATTAGTGTTTTTCTATCGTCTTATCTTTTAAATTGATCTGAACTTATTTATTATTATTTCGATTTTTTTTTTTAGTCGTCGCTTAGAGTTTTTAAATGTTATCTTATTATTTTAGGCTATCTTATCATTTTTTAATTTATTATAACTTTATTTTTTTATTTTTTTTTATTTGATTTGGTTAATTTAATCAGTCACATCATAATTCCAGCCTCCCTATGCATTTCTGTATGTGCACATACATGCATTTTTAGGGCTCATTTACAGCACAATCTCTGCATTTACTGCTTTTCTGCATGCATTTTTGCATGCATTCCATTTCATTCCATTTTTCAATTAGTTTTTCTATCATCTTATCTTTTATTTTATCTAAACTTATTATTTACATTTTTTTATCTTATTTAGAGTTTATTCAGATTTTTATTAGAGTTTTTCTATTATCTTATCTTTTTTTTTATCTTAACTTATAATGTATTATTATTTTATTTTTTTATCTTATTTATTATTATTATTATTATTATTATTATTATTAAGAGTTTTTTTTTATTAGTGTTTTTCTATATCGTCTTATCTTTTAAATTTATCTGAACTTATTATTTAAATTTTTTTATCTTATTTATTATTATTTCCAGTTTTTTTCAGATTTTTATTAAAGTCTTTCTATTATCTTATCTTTAAATTTTATCTTAACTTATTATTTTTTTTTTATAAAAATTTTTTTTAGCCTTCGCTTAGATTTTTTAAATGTTATCTTATTATTTTAGGTTATCTTATTGCTTATTTATTTATTATAATTGTATTTTCTTTTTTTAAATTTGGGGCTCAGTCACATCATAATTCCAGCGTCCCTATGCATTTCTGCATGTGCTTTTATATGCATTTTTAGGGCTCATTTATACCACAATCTCTGCAATTCCTGTGCAATTCTGCATGCATTTTTGCATGCGTTTACAGTGCTTTTTTATTGCGCATACCTGCATTTGCAGTGCGTTTTCATTGCATTTGTAATACATTTTTTTTAATTTAAATTTCTATTTTACAAGTTCCCTCACATTTGCGCTGTGTTTGCGCACATTCATGCACATTTGCAGTATATTTGCGTGCATTTACGCGTGTTTTTGGTGCAGAAAATGCAGTATGCTTTTTTTTTTTTTTTTTATAAACACACATGAAAGCGCTGCAATGGTGTAAATTAGGCTCCCCAGAATTCTCTTATTTTTTTTGCATAAGCTTTTCACCCCGGTCACACCGATCACAACATTGATATTGTGCTACTTCACTTGAAGTAGCGCAATTTCAAAGCAGTGCTTCTTCAGGTGGTACTTGGAAGACATCAGTGCGACTTCATGCTCAGACGTCTATGCAAGTCGCACCTGAACTTGCAAAAAAGTAGTGTAGGAATTACTTTCAAAATCGGTGTGACTCCTACTCGGCCAGAGTCGCACTGATTTGACTGCTTTTGATGTGGACAATAGGGTGCGACTTTGAAACGGTCAAATTGCATGTCAAGTCGCACCAGTGCAACCGGGGGGGGGGGGGGCTCTACTGTGCTTATGCTGCAGTCTGACTGCATCTATTATAAACCAATCCTTAATTCGTTTGCAATGCATTACAGTGCATTTTTTCCCACTTGAAAAAAATAAAATAAAAATTCCCAGTTGCGTTTATGTGTGTACTAGTGCATTTACATGCGTTTACACGCATTTAGCCACGTTCCACTGGAAAAACTGCATGCTGCCATCCTTTTTTATTTTGGAAAGTACTGGAGCAGAATGTACGGTCATGAACTAGGCTGAAAATTGAGTGTGCGTACATTCTGGATATGCTTAAAAAAAAACACACTGTAAAGCATCTGATGTGAACCAGCCCTTAGATTTTTTTTTTTTATTTGACTTTTTTTTCCTTTTTATTATCTTACTATTATTTTTATCTTATATTAATTTATATTTTGAGTTTTTTTTATTCGATTTTTTTATTTTTTTATCTTATAATTTTATTTTGTATTATTATTTATTATCTTATTATTATTTTATCTTATTTATTATTAATTCAATTAATTTTGTATTATTTTATCTTATTTATTATTAGTTTTGAGTTCTTATTAGCTTTTTTTCTTACTTTTTTTTATTATTTTATGTTATAATTGTATCTTATATTATTATTTTATTATCTTATCTTATTTATTAATAATTAGATTTTTTTAAATATTATTTTATCTTATTTTTATTTATTTCTTTAGCTTTTTTATTCGATTTTTTAAATTATTTTATCTTATAATCTTATCTTGTATTATTATTTATTATCTTATTATTTTATTATTTTATCTTATTTATTATTAATTAAATTTTTTTTATTATTGTATCTTATTTATTATTAGTTTTGAGGTTTTTTTTTAGCTTTTTTTTATTTTATTTTTTTATTATTTTATCTTATAACTGTATCTTATATTATTATATTATATTATTATATTATTTATTATTAATTAGATTTTTTTATTATTTTTATCTTATTATCTTATCTTTTTATTTATTCTCTGCACAGGCTAGTTACAGCACAGAGATGATGCCACAGCTACTTCTGCAAGGTAATATCTGAGTTTTCAAAGGTATTTGATCACCACAAAGTGAACGCGGCTTCTGTGTTTGCGTCTGCAATATTCACCTTCTATCGCAGAAGTACAGACTTTCTGCCACTAGATGTCCTCGGTCTGATTTCCAGCATCATTTGACCCACGTCCTCTGAGCCCAGATAATCCCGGGTCTCCCTCCAACCTGACTGGACAGTGAAAGGAGGAGCAGCAAGGTGATGAGTTCATCTCTCTGTCTCTCTGCTCTCTCCTTCTATCAGCATGCTCAACTAATAGGAGCCCCTGGAGACAGGTGCTGCAAAATTCATTTTTAATCCAGAGATTCCCACATAGAATTTTTTTCTGCAGGAGATAAAAGTCCTCAGTATGACGGCCAGAAACAGTTGACCCACTTCCTCTGAACTCATCCCGGACGAGCCCCCAACCTGTAACTGAATAAAGGAGAAACAGCACATTGATTAACTTATCTCTGTGCTCTCTCCTCCTATCAACATGCTTCTTGTCAGCACATGAACGGAATGCCTCCTTGTACTGCCTCTCCCTTTACCAGTCTGAGATATTAACGCCCTACCCACTTCCTCTGAGCCCAGGTCATCCCGGACATGCCCCCAATCTGTGACTGGACAGCTAATGAAAAAGCAGCACATTTGAAAAGCTCATCTCTGTGCTCTCTCCTCCTATCAGCACACTTCTTGTCAGCACATGAACTGAATGGCTCCTTGTACTGCTTCTCCCTTTCCCAGTCTAAGATATTAACACCCTACCCACTTCCTCTGAGCCCAGGTTATCCCGGACATGCCCCCAAACCTGTGACTGGACAGCTAAAGAAAAAGCAGCAGATTGATAAGCTCATCTCTCGGCTCTCTCCTCCTATCAGCACGTTTCTTGTCAGTGCATGAACTGATTGACTCCTTATACTGCTGCTTCTTCTTCTCCCAGTCTAAGCTCTGCAGTACAGGACCACCAACAGACTGATACAGGGTCCCATTCAAGTATTTACATTCAAAAAACACATTTAATGATGCAGTAATGATTACAGAGCTGCATCCATTTGTGCCTTTATATCTATCTGGGGTTCCGCTTTAACCCTGGCCCTTGCCACCGACGTTACTTTCACACGCTGAATTGATGGTGTCAGTCTTGGCTTCGATTTTACTATTGCAGCGAAAATGTTTGATCCAAAACAAACCTCATAATACATCACTGACAACAACTACATGCTGGGAGTGCTGAGCTACAAAAAAAAACGAGGCTGAGATTTTTTTTTTTGCACTGAACGCTGCTGATTGCCTGACCGCACCCGGAATCAGAATATCAAATAATGACATTAAAGGAAGAGACTGGGATGTGTGCGCCCATTTTTTTTTTATTTGTTTCAACAACTTTATTCGCTAATTCTTACCTCCTTCTCCTCCAATTGGAATAGAAACCCAAAGCTGGACTCTGGGCAGATATAAAAGACACAAATTATTGCAGCTCTGTAATCAATAATACATCCTATCATGTAAGTGTAAGTGCCTGGATGGGGCCTGGTATCAGCCTTTCTTGCAGTCACTGTACAGCAGAGCTGGAGTGTGACCTGGGCTCAGAGGAAGTGGGTAGGGTGTTAATATCTCAGACTGGAAAAGGGAGAAGCAGTACAACGAGCCAATCAGTTCATGTGCTGATAGGAGGAGAGAGCTGAGTGACAGAGAACTGAGCTCATGGCTGTGCTGCTTCTCTTTTCACTGTCCAGTCACAAGTTGGGGGTTCGTCCGGGATGGCCTTGGCTCAGGGGAGGTGGGTTGAGTGTTGATGGTCATCACACTGAGGACTTTTAGCTGCAGAAAAAAAAAAAGTGTGGGAATTTCTGGATTAAAAACAAATTTTTGCTGCACCTCTCACCAGGTGCTCCTTATAGTCGATCATGCTGATAGGAGGAGAGAGCAGAGGGGCAGAGATACTTTCAGAGGACTCTCATACAGCTGCACTGCTTATCAGGGTGGTAGGGCAGCTAATGACATGTCCAGGAGGTTCAAATGATGACTCCTAAACACGTTTTTTGTTTTTCTCTTCATTTTAAAATGATCAAATCTCAGTTTTCCATTGCCGGGAAAGTTGCAATTTGGCCCCATTGAACTCAGTGGGTGAGTCTGGCAGGTGGGGCCGCTTACCTCCCTCTGAAAATGCTGTCATACTGACCCAATGACTTTCTAGCTCACCAAACCCAGAAGCTGTCTACATTCAGGCAGGTGCAGTCTGTTTTCTCCACTGCAGGTGGCGCTCAACCACAGGGGCATCACAGTTGGAGAGCAAGTCAAGAGGAAAACATTTCCTGTATGGTTTCCTGGGTCACTGAGGAAGCGCCCAACCAGATCCTGCTGCCCTAGGTGATCCTGGCAGCCATCTTGGTTCAGGCAGAGCCTATTTAAGGCCCTGGCTCCCAGGTTTGGCCCACTTTATGTGAGTCAGCAATGTTGGGAAGGGTACCCCGCCTGTTAGCGGCAGTACTAACGGTAGAAAAAGGTTCTTGACGAGGAGGGAAAGCATAGCGTCACAATTCTTTTGGACCTCATCCTGCTTGGGCACAAGATGGCCACATTCCGCCCTCTATCAACCCGACTAATACCTCTTCTCTGCACATTGTTGGAAACCATGCGTGTACCCAGTTGGGCAGGTGTCCCTTGGGGTTTGTGTGAACTGTCGCTGCATTACTTCAATACAAGCTTTCTATTGCACCTGACTGTGTGAATTATTGCTGCTGCCGCACCACGCCACACCCCACCTATATGCAGTTCTACAAAGTTGGAGAAAGTCAGAAGCTGGTTCCAGGCTGGTGACTCCACCAAGGCAGGATAAACATGAAAGCCAGGAAACTAGAGTTTTCAGAGGTCTATGATGACCACCTCAAGATATCTCCTCCAGGTTTCCGGACTGTGATCTTAAGCCCCATGCACACCTGTGCGCCCCAACTCTTATTTAGTGCATTTGTTGCGCTGTCACTTGAATGGGCTTCCCAACAAACGCATCAAAGTAAAGTTTTTTGTTTTTGGCACCAAGCCAAGCATGTTTTGCGTTACGCATTTTGTTGCTCCACAAACGCGCGTCGAAACATGGGACAGCTTAGGATATAATGACACCCACCGCAAGCGTGCTTTTGCAACATTTCCGCGGCCTTGGAGATGTTTTGGTTATCGCTGCAGTCAGAAGGTAGGAGAAGTCCCAGGACCCCGGGGAATGTCACCTGCTCTTGTCATTAGTGACCCCGGCTCGGAACAAAGTTGGTGACAGCTGCCAAGGCAGAAGTGGCGGCCATCCGAGCCGAGGATAACATAACCAGCTAAAACATTCCGATCGTTTATTTATAGAACAATTAAGAGCTCATCCTCGGGAGAGCGTCCGTCATGTTACTGATTGGCTGTGCTGATATTATCGCCGAAAAATATAGTGGATTATTGATGAGCGTTTTGTCTTCACCAGGGAGGTGTCGGCATGATTTTTTTTTAAGATTGCGCCACACCAAAACCCTTTTGAAGATGTGCGCCGGGTGCCATTGATTCTTAAGTACGTTGTGTTTTGGTGCAGCGCGATTTGTGCAATTTTTTTGGCGCATTTCTCACAGAATTTCATTGAAATTAATGGGCTGACGCGTGTTTATAATTTCATTCTTTTTTGGGCAAATAATATTTTAAGCTTGTTACCAGGGGGTGAAAATACATGGAAATACATCATACATGTTTTTCAAAGTGTTACTGTTGACTTCTATAGACGCATGAAAGCGGGTCTGAGCACTTTTTAAAAGCACTCTGCAGTGCAGCGCAGCAATGTGAACACAATCTATATAATACTTTTGATGACAAGTGCATTTACAAAAGACTCTGTTCTCTGTTTTGCCCTACATTCAAACCATGCTGCTTGGTAAGCTGGCCCTTGTATGATATTCCACTAAGTGTCCCTATCAGAGCCACCCCACCCGCTACATCAAGGGTCCCTATCAGAGATCCCTCCCTGCATCATGGGTCCCTATCAGAGCCCCCGCATCAAGGGTCGCTATCAGAGTCCCTCTTACATCAAAGGTTGCTCTAACATCAAGGGTTCCCTATCAGAGCCCCCCTTACATCAGGGTCCCTATCAGAGCCCCCCATACATAAAGGTTGCCTATCAGAGCCCCCCTTACATCAAGGGTGCCTTTTAAAGACCCCCTTGCATCAGGGCTCCCTATCAGAGCCCCCCTAATACACCAGGGCTTCCTATCAGAGCCCCCCTTACATCAAGAGTCACTATCCAGAGCCCCCCTTACATCAAATATCCCTATGTAGAGCACCCCTTCCATTGAGGGTTCCTAATAGGACTCCCCCTTACATCAAGGGTCCCTATCAGAGCCCCCTTACATCAAAGGTTCCTATCAGAGCCCCCTTAAATCAAGGGTCCCAGTTAGAGTCCCTTTACATCAAGGGTCCTTATTAGAGTCCCCCTTACATCATGGGTACCTATCAGACTCCCTCTAAATCAAGGGTGCCTATCAGAGCCCCCCACACATCAAGGGTCCCTATGAGAGTCCCCAACTTACATCAAAGGTCCCTATCAGAGTCCCCCCTTACATCAAGGGTCCCTATCAGAGTCCGCGTTACATCAAGTGTCTCTATCAGAGCCCCGTTACATCAAAGGTCCCTATTTACATTAAGTGTCTCTATCAGAGCCCCGTTACATCAAGGGTCCCTATCAGAGTCCCCTTTACATCCAGTGTCCCTATGAGATCCTCCCTTACATTAAGGGTTCCTATCAAAGCCCCTCTACATCAAGGGTCCCTACCGATGCCCCCACCCCCCCCTTTACATTAAGGGCCCGTATCAGAGTCCCCCCTTATATTAGGGTCCCTATCAAAGCCCCCATCTTTACATCAGGGTCTTCATCTGGGCCCCCCTTACATCAAGTATCCCTATCCAGACCACCCCTTACTTCAAGGAATCCTAATAGACCACCCCTTACATCAAGGGTCCCTATCAGAGCCCCCTTATATCAAAGGTTCCTATCAGAGCCCCCGTTACATCAAGACTCCCTATCAGAGCCCCCCTTACATCAGGATCCCTATCAGAGCCCCCTCCCTTTACATTAAGGGTTCCTATCAGAGTCCCCCCCTTTACATTAAGGGTCCCCATCAGACCTGTGCTGGAGACTGCGGCACGGGGGACGCTCCATCTAAATCCTCTGTGCATGGAGGATCAGTCACCAACCCCACTTGTGAGCCAGCTGTGGCTCACAGGCTATAGCAGTGATGGTGAACCTTGGCACCCCAGATGTTTTTGAACTACATTTCCCATGATGCTCATGCACTCTGCAGTGTAGTTGAGCATCATGGGAAATGTAGTTCCAAAGCATCTGGGGTGCCAAGGTTCGCCATCACTGGGCTATAGTATGGAGACCCCTGCACTGAGCCAATAAGGTAAATAGTACCATAAAACAGCACATTGCACCAACACTACACAACCCTGCACATGCTCGCTGATGTGAATGGGCACCATTCTGGCAAAACTCCACAGCACACAGAAAATTGGAAAGGAAACTTGTTTTTCAAGGCTGTGCCTAGGTTCCCATCTGTGCCTTGTGGTTAGAGTTGCCATCCCTTTAAACCCGAACACATATGAATTACACAGGTTCTGTGGCTGATTTCATGCAGATAAGGCACCAAGGGAGTTTAATTATCACCTTAATCAGCCACAGAAACTGTGCAATTAATATGTGTTCGGTTTTAAAGGGATGAAGTGGCAACCCAAGTTGTGGTGGAGCTGTAAGGTTTTTGCATTGTATTTACAAGGTTCAAAATGAATGGTGCCCCCAACGTGTCACCACTAGTGCATTGCAGTACCAGACAATAAAACGCATGTTACCACAATGCGACGGTATAAAGCCAGCCTAAAAACGATTCCCCCCTCATAATTGAATTCGTTTGTAGGCCAGACTGTGAAAACTGGGTATAAAAAGTCAAGCCTCTACATCAAGGGTGCCTACCGATGCCCCCATCCCCCCTCTTTACATTAAGGGTCCCTACCGATGTCCCCCCTCTTTACATCAAGGGTCCCTATCAGAGTCTCCAATTTACATCAAGGGTCCCTATCAAAGCCCCTCTACATCAAGGGTCCCAGTCAGAGTCCCCTATACATCAGGTGTCTCTATCAGAACCCTGTTACATCAAGGGACCCTATCAGAGTCCACGACTTACATCAGGTGTCCCTATCAGAGTCCCCCCTTACATCAAGGGTCCCTATTAACGCCCCTCTACATCAAGGGTCCCAGTCAGAGTCCCCTATACATCAAGGGTCTCTATCAGAGCCCAGTTACATCAAGGGTCTCTATCAGAGTCCCTGACTTACATCAAGAGTCCCTATCAATGTCCCTCTACATCAAGGGTCCCAGTCAGAGTCCCCTATACATCAAGGGTCTCTATCAGAGCCCCGTTACATAAAGGGTCTGTATCAGAGCCCCGATACATCAAGGGTCTGTATCACAGCCCCCGTTACATCAAGGGTCCCTATCAGAGTCCCCGACTTACATCAAGGGTCCCTATCAGAGTCTCCCTTACATCAAGCGTCCCTATCAACATCCCTCTATATCAAGGGTCCCAGTCAGAGTCCCCTATACATCAAGGGTCTCTATCAGAGCCCCAATACATCAAGGGTCTCTATCAGAGCCCCGTTACATCAAGGGTCCCTATCAGAGTCCCCGACTTACATCAAGGGTCCCTATCAGAGTCCCCCCTTACATCAAGAGTCCCTATCAACGTCCCTCTACATCAAGGGTCCCAGTCAGAGTCCCCTATACATCAAGGGTCCCTATCAGAGTCCCCTTTACATCAAGGGTCTCTATCAGATCCTCCCTTACATCAAGGTCCCTATCAAAGCCCCTCTACATCAAGAGTCCCTACCGATGCCCCCATCCCCCTCTTTAGATTAAGGGTCCCTATCAGAGCCCCCCTTACATCAGTGCATTGCAGTACCACACAATAAAACGCATGTTACCACAACGCGTCGGTATAAAGCCAGCCTAAAAAAGATTCCCACTCATAACTGAAATGGTTTGTAGGCCCGAATGTGAAAACTGGGTATAAAAAGCCAAGCCTTTGCCCGTAGCGACCATACTGCTTCTACCACCTTTGTGTATTCTGGTTGCTATCGGCAACAACTCCATTCACATCCCAAAAATCAGAAGAGAACTGGCAATCAGATTTCCACTATCATTTGCTAAAGGGAAAAGTAAAACGTAGTGAACCTCTGACTGGTTGCTATGGATAACAGACACAGTGTTTACATTTCTGACTAGGCCCTAGAGTTGCCACCTCATCCTTTTAAACCTGAACACATATAAATTCCACAGGTTCTGAGGCTAATTATATGCAGATAAGGCACCAAGTGAGTTTAATTACCACCTTAATCAGCCACAGAACCTGTGTAATTAATATGTGTTCGGGTTTAAAGGGATGAGGTGGCATGGCAACCGTATTAGGCCCCGATATCCCACCATGTCCCTCTCTCCTCAGGCACAGGCTGTTCCCAGCCCAGACAGGATGGGAGGATTTTCCTGGCCGCCTGCTGAAAATTCCCCCGATGTGATTTTTCCATGTGTTTATGTCAGGACGTCACAGCGCATTCCAGACATTTCTCACACAGGCCGGGAGGAGGAGGAGGAGGGGATCCTGACAGCGGTGCAAACCGCTGGATGTGCGTGACAGACAGGACAGCACCCAGGAACGCCACTTAGGCCTCATTCGCAATGCTGCTCCTAAACTGACGTTTTGGAAACTTTTGGCGTTTTTTTTTGTTTTTGTTTTTTTGCCTAAGGCCCTAAACGCACCCCAATAAAAGTCTACACTCACTGGCCACTTTATCAGGTATACCTTGCTAGTACTGGGTTGGACCCCCTTTTTGCCTTCGTTTTTCATGGCATAGATACAACAAGGTGTTGGAAACGTTCCTCAGAGATTTTGGTCCATAGTGACATGATAACATCATGCAGTTGCTGCAGATTTGTTGGCTGCACATCCATGATGCCAATCTAGGACTGCCATCTTTTTCTTCTTCTAGCCAAACCCGAACACTTTAGCCACGCACGGCAACATTTTATTTTTAACCACTATAAGACCAGGCCTCTTTTTTAGATGTGGTGTTTACAAGTTAGACCCCTTTCACACTGAGGGCACTTTGCAGGCGCTACAGCTCTACAAAATAGCGCATACAAACAGGGGCGGACTGACCATTGGGGCACTCGGGCACTGCCCGAGGGCCCCATGCCACTAGGGGGCCCCATCAGGGTTGCCAGCCTCAATAAAACCAGGGACAGTATGTAAAAATCTTTTTTAAATCTCAAGATTATAGCTGCCCCGCCTCTCCAGTACCTTTTCAGTGTGTGTATGTGTATTCTGTGTGTATACTGTGTGTCTGTGTGTGTATACTGTATGTGTGTGTGTATGTATACTGTGTGGCCCCATAATCTCCTATTGCCCAGGGGCCCCATAATCTTCTATTGTCCGGGGGCCCCATAATCTTCTATTGTCCGGGGGCCCCATAATCTTCTATTGCTCGGGGGCCCCATAATCTCCTATTGCCCGGGGGCCCCATAATCTCCTATTGCCCGGGGGCCCCATAATCTCCTATTGCCCGGGGGCCCCATAATCTCCTATTGCCCGGGGGCTCCATAATCTCCTATTGCCTGGGGGCCCCATGAGTTGTCAGTCCGCCCCTGCCTACAAAGTGCCTTGAAACAGCCGCTGCTGTGTCTCCAGTGTGAGAGCCCCGAGGGCTTTCACACTGGAGCGGTGCGCTAGCAGGACGGTAAAAAAAAGTCCTGCTAGCAACATCTTTGGAGTGGTGAAGGAGCGGCTTCACCGCTCCTACCCAATGAAATCAATGGGACAGCGCGGCTATACCGCCGGCAAAGCGCCACTGCAGCGGCACTTTGCAGGCGGTTTTAACCCCTTTTCGGCTGCTAGCGGGGGTTAAAACCGCCCTGCTAGTGGCTGAATACCACCGCTAAAACGACGGTAAAGCGGCGCTAAAAATAGCGCTGTTTTTACCGCCGACGCCGCTCCCATCCAGTGTGAAAGGGGCCTAAAAAACTTTTTTTTTTGCTAGAAAATTACTTAGAACCCCCAAACATTATACATTTTTTTAGAGAATAAAATGGCGATCGCTGCAATACTTTCTGTCACACCATATTTGCGCAGCGGTCTTACAAGCGCACTTTTTTTGGAAAAAATTAAAAAAAATGTATTTAAAAAAAAAAACACAACAGTGAAATTAGCCCATCTTTTGAAAGATAATGTTACCCAAGACGTCACGCTTCAAAATTGCGCCGCTCGTGGAATGGTGACAAACTTTTACCCTTAAAAATCTCCATAGGCAACATTTAAAAAATTCTACAGGTTGCATGTTTTGCGTTACAGAGGGGGTCTAGGGCCAGAATTATTGCTCTCGCTCTACCAATCACAGCGATACCTCACATGTGTGGTTTGAACACTGTTTTCATATGCGGGCGCTACTCGCGTATGCGTTCGCTTCTGCATGCGAGCTCGGCAGGACGGGGCGCGTTTAAAAGAACTGTTTTCTTATTTATTTTACCTTTTATTTTTTATTTTTACACTGTTCTTTAAAAAAAAATAAAAAATTGTGTGACTTTTATTCCTATTACAAGAAATGTAAACATCCATTGTAATAGAAAAAAAAGTATGACAGGACCTTTTAAATATGAGATCTGGGGGCAAAAAGTCCTCAGATCTCATATTTACACTAAAATGCAATAAAAAAAAAACAAAAAAATTTTTGTCATTTAAAAAATAAAAATAAACGAAATGTCCCTTTAAGAGCTATGGGCAGAAGTGACATTTTGACGTCGCTTCCGCCCTGCATTGTCATGGAGATGAGTGGGGGCCATCTTCCCCTCACTCGTCTCCATGCACAGCTAGGGAATGGACCCGATCGCCTTCTGCCGCTGCCAACGGCTCCGGATCACGGCGGAGGGCACCGGATCGTGGCGGGAAGGGGGGGCCTCTCACGTCGCCAATAAAAGTGATCTCATGGCGAATCTGCCACAGAGACCACTTTTATCTTGGCCGAACACGGGGATACCGGGGTTATGGAAGCTAGCTGCTGCCATAACAACGATATCGTCCTTCAAAATAGAGACGTACATCGGCGTGTGGCGTTCCGGAAGAGGTTAAGGGGGAACGCTGTGGACTCCGGTGTAAAGGGAACTCTGATGTAAAGGAGCACCGCAGGGCACCTCTTACATCTGAGTCCCCCTTACCTTAGTGTACTCATTCCCTTAGAAGCAGGAGAGAGAAGGAGGAAGGAGTAAGACTTCAGTCACAGACAGTGGATGGTGAGCTCACTCACCGGAGGATGGAGGCTCAGTCACCGGCACCTTTCATCCACGATAAATCTGCCGGTTGCTGAGCTTCAAACTTCCAGCCCACACATCCTTTTTTGAATGCCGGGAATTGGAGTGTGGGTGGGCAGACAGAGGGGTAGGGGTGAGAGGAGGAGGAGCAAGCCCTCTCTCCTCTCCTGTCCGGGTATGGGGCCCACGTGCACCCCTATGCACTCGCCAGTTGTGGTACTAGGTTACTTGGGGAGCCACGGTCCATTCTGAAAATTGTGTCCGGGGTTTCAGTTGGTCTGAATCCCCCGGACACACGATTCAAAACCTGGAGTGTCCGGGTGAACCCTGAACAGGTGGAAACCCTATGCAAATCTCCCGTCCGACCACATCCCAAAGGTGCTCTATTGGATTGAGATCTGGTGACTGTGAAGGCCATTGGAGTACAGCGACCTCATTTTCATAGTGTATGGCCAGCATTGGTTGGTCGAATTTAGAAAAATCAACGGTGGCGCCAATCGGATCACAAAACGCACAAAGGCCCCCCCCCCCTCCCACCGTGATCCGGTGCCCTCAGCCACTTACCGGAGCCGTCGGTAGCGGCGGAGGTGATCGGGTCCTTCTCTGGTCTGTGCATGGAGAGGGTGAGGGGAAGATGGACCCCACCCGTCTCTGTGACACTGCAGGGCGGAAGCGACATCAAACCGTCACTTCTGCCCATAGCTCTTAAAGGGCCTTTTTTTTTTTTATTCTTTTTTTTTTAATGACAATTTTTTTTTTTTTTTTTTATTGCATTTTAGTGTAAATATGAGATCTGAGGTCTTTTTGACCCTGGATCTCATATTTAACAGGTTCTGTCATGCTTTTTTTCCTATTACAACAGATGTTTACATTCATTGTAATAGGAATAAAAGTGACACAATTTTTTTATTTTTTTAAAAACTGTGTAAAGCAGCGCTCGTATATGAAAACGGCGTTCAAACCAGAGCGAGAGCAATAATTCTAGCACTAGACCTCCTCTGTAACTCAAAACATGCAACCTGTAGAATTTTTTAAATGTCGCCTATGGAGATTTTTAAGGGTAAAAGTTTGTCGCCATTCCATGAGCGGGTGCAATTTTGAAGCGTGACGTGTTGGGTATCAATTTACTCGGCGTAACATTATCTTTCACAATATAAAAAAAAAAATTAGGCTAACTTTACTGTTGTCTTATTTTTGACTTCAAAAAAGTGTATTTATTTAACCACTTAAGGACCGCCTCATGCCGATGTACGTCGGCAGAATGGCACGGCTGGGCACAATCACGTAGCGGTACGTGATTCTTTAAGTGCCCAGCCGTGGGTCGGGAGCGCGCTCCCGACGGCGCTCTCCCGACCCGGTCCTGTGCTCCGTGACCGTGGCTGCGGGACCAGAGGACCTGATCGCCGCTGGTGTCCCGCGATCGGGTCACAGAGCTGAAGAACGAAGAGAGGTCTGTGTAAACAAACCTCTCCCCGTGCTTCCCTGTGTGGCTGTCACAATCGTCTCTTCCCTTTTATAGGGAAGGACGATCAGTGACGTCACATGCCAGGCCACGCCCCCCTACGATAAAAAAACACATAACGTCACACATAACACCTACACTTCCCCCTAGCGGTTAACTCCTTCACTGCCAGTGTCATTTACACAGGAATCAGTGCATTTAAATAGCACTGATTGCTGTAAAAATGACAATGGTCCCAAAAATGTGTCAAAAATGTCCGATGTGTCCGCCACAATGTCGCAGTCACAATAAAAATCGTTGATTGCCGTCATTACTAGTAAAAAAAAATATTAATAAAAATGCTATAAAACTATCCCCTATTTTGTAAACGCTATAACTTTTGTACTAACCAATCAATAATCGCTAATTGCGATTTCGTTTACCAAAAATATGTAGAAGAATACGTATCGGCCTAAACTGAGGGAAAAAAATGTTTTTTTATATATGTTTTGGGGATATTTATTATAGCAAAAAGTAAAAAATAATGCGTTTTTTTCAAAATTGCCACTCTATTTTTGTTTATAGCGCATAAAATAAAAACCGCAGAGGTGATCAAATACCACCAAAAGAAAGCTCTATTTGTGGGAAAAAAATTACATCAATTTTGTTTGGGAGCCACATCACATGACCGCGCAATTGTCAGTTAAAGCGATGTAGTGCCGAATCGCAAAAAGGGGCTTGGTCCTTTGGCTGCAAATTGGTCCGGGGCTTAAGTGGCTAAAAAAAAGTGCGCTTGTAAGACCGCTGCGCAAATACAGTGTGACAGAAAGTATTGCAACGACCGCCATTTTATTCTCTAGGGTGTTTGAAATTTTTTTTATAAAGTTTGGGGGTTCTTAGTAATTTTCTAGCAAAAAAAATGTTTTTAACTTGTAAACACCACATCTAAAAAAGAGGCTCGGTCCTTAAGTGGTTAATGGGCATAAAATCGGTTGGGCGAGTTTGGAAATTTTCTGCCGAAAGAACGATCAATTTCAAGGTTAAGGTGTTTCCCGTCCGATCTGTCTGCACTAGGTATATGTAAAAATAAAATAAAATAACGAACAAAAAATAGATACGTTTATGTCCGCTGAACGATTTATCGGTCATTACACGATGACACTATCGTTTGCGCTCACGGCCCGAATGTTCATCTTTTTCGAAAATGGGTTCGGCCAATTTTTTCGTATAGTGTATGGCCAGCATTAGTCTGATGTTTTTCTTACAGAACAAGCTGCCCTGCAGATGTAGCAGTTTGAGGAATGAGTCAAACCATTTACCACTGACGGGGTGCTTACAATGATCAGCTTTTAGTTATTCATGTAAAACCTTTATCCCAAAAGAAAAAAAAAAAGAACTGTTTGCTGTAAGTAAGTGTGAGCTGGAGTTTATCTTCAGTTTGTTAGTGTATCTAAATCTGCTAGTATATCTAACACTCCCCTCCACCCTAGACTGACAATGCTGCTGTCCGAAGGTGCCCCCCCCCCGTGCTCCTTCATCCATGTTATAATACAGGAGGTGTGTTACTGGCCAGATCACCAGGTGAAAACACAGGGTGAAGAAATAGACTTAAAAAAAAAACGAATGCAGCCACCACATCTAATGAGCTGCAATATAAAAAAAAAATTGGGTTTGGATTTAATATCGCTTTAAGAGGAACTGCAGTCTGCTCACATAATTTGTAATAAAAAGATCTTTGCCATTCTGAAGCTTCCCTCCAACCTCTTTGCACATTATTTTATATATACTGCGATTCTATACCTGGCAAATGTGCTGCAGAAATCTCCCTCCACTGAGTCTGGCGGCAGCCATATTAACTGTGGGCAGCTGAAGCTGCTGCCTGTTCACTTCCTGGATTTACACAGAGCCACGCCTCCAGCTCTGCAGCTCTCATTGCCCCTCTTATGACTCATCCCCCCTCCCTTCCTGACAAACTCTCACGAGAGTGATAGAGTTGTGCATGATGTCATAGGCCTAGGCCAATGACCAGACAGGAAACAGGAAGTGGGCTGTATAAGGGATTTACTGGCAGAAAAAAAATCTTTTACTATCCAATGATAAAAGAACAAAAAGGGCAGAAGATTTCATCGATGGGAAATTGCACAAATGACTGAAGGTCCTCTAGATGCTCAGTAATATGAGACATGGAACACTTCCAGGTATTTATTACTTCTTCTTACAAGGATCACAACCCTCCCCCCTCACAATCTGCCTTTTTCTCCAGAAGGGTGGCACCATCTTGGTTTGGGCATCATGCAGGGACAATTTCTACCCCCCCCCCCCCCCAGGCTGAGATGGCTCAGATATGCCACAACCATATAAATCTTGATACCTGTGCAGTTCTTGGCGGTGTTCACAAATGTTTGACACAGAACAGACCCTGCTCCAGCCTTTCACATTAGGACTTGCTACACATTTTAAAATGCAGAGTCCGATCACTGGGGGTGGCCATACGCCACAACATTTAGAGATGGGAATGAGGGACACCTACCGGCAAACGTATGTAGGCATAGGACATGCCCCTTTGCCACACCCCATTAAAGGAGAATTAACCCCCCCAAAAAAAGGTTAATTAAACCCACAAGGGCTTTTTTTTATACCACTACTATTCATTTATATCAGCTTTTAAAATTTACAAATACAGCCATTTAGAAATCAGATGAAAGGTTTAGCACTGGGAAACACTTTTTGAAAGATAAAAAGTGCATTTTATATACAACTATATAGATCAGACCAGAATGAGGGACAAATGAGGAGGAATGAGGGACATTGCTCCAAATCCGGGACAGTCCCTCGAAATCCGGGACAGTCCCTCGAAATCCGGGACAGTCCCTCGAAATCCGGGGCAGTCCCTCGAAATCCGGGGCAGTCCCTCGAAATCTGGGGCAGTCCCTCGAAATCTGGGGCAGTCCCTCGAAATCTGGGGCAGTCCCTCGAAATCCGGGGCAGTCCCTCGAAATCTGGGGCAGTCCCTCGAAATCCGGGGCAGTCCCTCGAAATCCGGGACAGTTGGGAGCTATGGGAGACTGAGGAAATGTTCCTTCCTGAGGATGTCATCTCAGCCTAAGGCAAAGTCTGGACCAAGATTGGAGCTTAAGGGTGGATTTTTTTTTTTTTTAAATAAAATGCGGTGTTTTTGGCGAGAAATGTCAGGAATGTAGTCAAATTTACGGAGCGCTCTGTTTAACAATACGTCTCCAATGGAAGTTCAGACTTGTGTGATGTCTGACACCGCATGTGATTCGCATCGCTCTGCAGCGCAAGTCACATGCGATTTCTCTGTGCGATGCGAATTCAGCCATGCAGATTGTACGGCTGAATTCGCATCGCATTTGGACCAAAATGGTGCAGGATCCTTTTTTCTTTTTTTTTTTGTCACACCCATGTGATCTGATTCCTGTCCGAATCCACGGTTCACACTGCGATCTGTGAACTGATATGGTGGGGGGGGGGGAGTGTCTTTTTCTATTGACACCCTCAGCGGTTCGCGTAGGGCAGTGTGAACCGTCTGCAAGTTCTATGCGATGCGGGAACAGGAACGGGTATCGCATAGATTCCCGCATCGCACTAGTGTGAACCGAGCACAAATGTCTTTAGAATATTAGAGACGGGCTTCTGTAGGGGATTCTACTGTACCTGCTACCCTGTTACCCCCAAAAATAAGACCTAGCGTGATTGTCGGTGATGGCTGCAATATAAGCCCTACCCCCCAAATAAGCCCTAGTTAAAGTCCGTGTAGGTCTTATTTTCAGGGTAGGGCTTATTTTCGAGGAAGCAGGGTATGGCTTATTTGGGGGGGTAGGGCTTATATTGCAGCCAACACCGACAATCATGCAAGGTCATATTTTGGGGGAAACAGGGTATGAGTCTCCAAGCCTGGGGTGGGGGTGGGCCCTGCTGACCCCTGCTGGACAGTCCTAGTCTCTGCAAAATGTATTCGTCAACCAACAAGGGCCAAGCGGAACTTTAGTAATTTTTTTTTTTTCATCTTTCCATCTATTAAATCTTCTGCCCTTGTTGTTGTTTTAACTTTGGATAGTAAAACTTTTTTTCTGCCAGTAAATACCTTATACAGCCCACTTCCTGTTTCTTGTCTGGTTATTAGCCTAGGCTTTTGACATCATGCACAACTCTCTCTCTCACTCTCCTGAGAGTTTGCCAGGAAGAGGGGGGTGAGTCATAAGAGTGCCAATGAGAGCTGCAGAGCTGGAGGCGTGGCTCTGTGTAAATCCAGGAAGTGAACAGGCAGCAGCTTCAGCTGCCCACAGTTAAAATGGCTGCCGCCAGACTCAGTGGAGAGAGATTTCTGCAGCACATTTGGCAAGTACAGAATCGCAGTATATATAAAATAATATGCAAAGTGGTTGGAGGGAAGCTTCAGAATGGTAACGATTAATTAATTAATTAATTAATTTTTTTTACAAATTATGTTAGCAGACTGCAAATCCTCTTTAAGCAGAGACACTAGGGAATAAAATGGCGAACGTTGCAATTTGCGCAGTAGTTTTGCAAACGCAATTTATTGGGGAAAGAAATATACTTCAATGAACTAGAAAAAAAAACAAACAAAGGCAATAGATACTCCAATTTTTTTTTATGGTATAATGTGAGTAAAAAGACACCTAACATGGTCACGCTTTAAAATTGTGCACGCCCATGGAATGGCAACCAACTACAGTACTTAAAATGTTACTAAACCCACAACAGTAAAAATCAGTCTGTATATGTAGTAAAGCGTGCTTGTTATACTCACTGTGGAACCTAAGGGGTTAATTCTCTGCCTTGTGTAAAGAAGTTTGATCCTGTATGCACAAATCCTCTCCTTATGCAGTCCCCAATCCATCTGCTGTTAGTACAAAGCCTTGGGGGCACTCTGCACATGCTCATTTTGGTGTGTATGATTATAGAGTACTTTTTCTTGGATGTGATTAGCACAGGGCCAATCAGCACTGTCCAGACCAGTGGGTCAGGGGTGCTGCAGTCTCATAGGACAATCAGGGGGGGGAAGAAAAACTCCTCCTACAAGCTTTAACCAGACACTGATTGAAGTCACAAGACTGCTGATGAGAAAATGTATTTAGCAGTTTATATTTACTAAAAGGATTGCATATCCATGTTCTGTGTATTGTGGGAGACCAGATATAGTGAATGCAGGGTCCTGGGTTTAGTAACACTTTAAAAATCTCCATAGGCAACGCTTTAAAAATATTTAGAGGTTACCAGTTTAGAGCTACAGGGGGCTAGAATTATTGCTCTCGCTCTAACGATCGTGGCGATACCTCATATGTGTGGTTTGAACTCAGCTTACATATGTGGGCGCGACTTACGTATGCCTCCGCTTCTGCACATCAGCAGGGAGGGACTTTACATTTTTTTTTTATTTATTTTTTTTACACTGCCCCTTTTTTATTTTATCACTTTTATTCCTATTAAAAGGAATATAAACATCCCTTGTAATAGAAATAAGAATGACGGGTCCTCTTTATTGAGAGATCTGGGGTCAAAAAGACCCCAAATTTCTTTCATAATATATATATATATATTTTTTACTACAAAAAAAAAAGATTATAGCCCGGGAACTGGAAGTGACGTCAGACGTCGCTCCAGTCCTCCAAGGGCACTGAGACGAGTGGTGGCCATCTTGGCCTCACTTTTGCCATAGTCCAGCTAATGGCTGCATCGGATCAGGGTTTCAACCGATGGGTCAGGTAAGCCTAGGAACAGCGGGCGTCCCGCCACTTCTAAAAGTGATCCCACGGCAAATTCGCCCGCAGAAACCACTTTTATGTGAAAGCGAACCAGCTGTAGTAAAAAACAACCCCGGTATTTGTGAAAGTACTGATGTATTTTTACTATGGACCAGTAAGTGTTAATCTTGGATGGGGAAAAGCAGTGCAAGAAACCAATCATGTATTGTATTTATATATATATTTATTGTATTTATGTATTGATATATATGTACCAGTGTGCTGCTGATGAGAGGAGAGACAGGGGAGAGCTCATGACTGTGCTGCTTCTCCTTTCACTGTTCAGTCACAGGTTGGGGGCTCATCCGGGATAACTAGGTTGGGATAACAAGGTTGGGGGCTCGTCCGGGATAACCAGGTTGGGGGCTCTTCCTGGTTAACCAGGTTGGGGGCTCGTCCGGGATAACCAGGTTGGGGGCTCATCCGGGATAACTAGGTTGGGATAACAAGGGTTGGGGGCTCATCCGGGATGACCAGGTCTGGGGCTCATCCCGGATGACCAGGTTGGGGGCTCGTCCGGGATAAGCAGGTTGGGAGCTTGTCCAGGATAACCGGGTTGGGGGCTCGTCTGGGATAACCAGGTTGGGGGCTCGTCCGGGATAACCAGGTTGGGGGCTCGTCCGGGATAACCAGGGTTCACAGGAAGTGGGTTGATGCCATTTCATACTGAAGACTTTTAGCTGCATGTCTGGATTGAAAATGAATATTGCAGCACCTGTCACAAGGTGCAACTTTTAGGGTCAGTCTATCATAGCCAAGGAGAGCAGAGAAGGAGGAAAAAGCAAAACAAGTTTTCCCTGATCTGCCCCCTGCACAAGACACACAGACAGTCTGAGTTATTGAATGAGGGAAGCGGCATAGACACATAGTTTGTGAGGGTGTCAGGTCCTGGGTTTGCTTATATGCTGCTTTCACATTACAAAGAAAACACATTGACCAGAACACCAGGAGAGACAAACAGTATGATCACAATGCAGCAATATGGTACAGCAAATGATAAGCTCACAGAGTCATAAGGCAGCAATCCGGGGCACAGCGAGCAACAGGCAGTAATATGGCACAGCAAAGATTAAATACAGGGTCACTGCAGCAATCACAGGGCAACAATCCGGGGCACAGCAAATATTTGACCCCACTCCTGATGACCTGGATTGCTGCCATGTCACCCTGCCCCGCCATATTGCTGCCTGTTCCTTGCCCTGCCCCAGATTGCTGCCTGTGGGAGGGACCCAGCAGACTCCACCCACTACAGGCTGCCTGTAGAAAACTACAGGAGGGGGCGGAGACAAGATCACTCCCCCCACACAAGGAGAGAGAGCAGCAGTGAGCGGTCTTTATTACAGGAAGTTCCTGTACAGAGGCTGGATTACTGCACAGATCTGGACTGGAAGTAATACACAAAGCACACCAAGCAGTCTCTTTAAAAAAACATTAGTTGGAGAAATATCACAAACATTTGTCCAGTCTGCGCAAATTTTCCCTGCATTTTCTCCAATACGATTACTTTCATAAGATCTTTCCGCTCCATCTAGTGGCCAAAATGTGTCATTTTATTCCTGATCTGCATTGCAATGACTGCATTTCGGCCACTAGATGGAGCTGATGACCATAGGGAAATAAGCAGATTTGAGAAAACATAGAAAAAGTTTGTGCAGGCTGGGCGAAGGCTTGTGACGTTCACTCAATTAATGTTTTTTAAAAATAGACCCTCCCCCAAGATTCAAGTAAGACTATACACGCCTCTTGTGTTTAGGCAATATGCTCTCATCCCGGAGTTTGGCTTTAATGCGCAACAAATCTTTGGAGAGGAAATCAGACATTCACAATGTTTTATAACCATTTTTATTCATCAATGAAAACGTATTTGTATTGTACATTAGTTACAAAAAACAAGAAACAGATACAATGTGTGACAGTTGTATTTTTATCTTTATCATCATAAAAAAAATTAGAACATTTTTTATAAAACTGATATAAAATGACCTGTCAGCTGCATACAGCGATGGCCGCCATTTTGTGGGAGGGGCTAGTGAATGAGGATGGACTTTTGCCCAGTCACTGCTACATGTAACCGAGACTCATAGGAGGAGATTGACTAGCAGGGAATCCCATATAGCAGTGATGGAGAACCTTGGCACCCCAGATGTTTTGGAACTACATTTCCCATGATGTTCATGCACTCTGCAGAGTGCCTGAGCATCATGGGAAATGTAGTTCCAAAGCATCTGGGGTGCCAAGGTTCTCCATCACTGCCATATAGGAGACTGTCTTGCCACCTAGTGGCCAATCAAGCTTCTCGCCTTGATGCCTTTTCCCTGGCAGCGTGAAAGGTTGAAGCCGATTGGTTGCTAAAGAGTCAGGCAAATGCTGCTTCCAGAGCAAGCCAAGAGTGAGATGCTGTAACCGCCCACCAATCGGAGTTTTGCAATTGAGTGGCTTAAAGTGAAAACTCATTTCTAATTGGTTACAGCCCACCATGGCCCTCCTACGAGGTGTACTGAATCTAATAAATGTGGAAAAGGCGGGGGGCCTATTCCCAAAACGGCTCCCATTGCTGGATGGAGGTGACAGGTACTCTTTGGCACTTTGGGCGGAATTTTTCTGTGCGTTCCTAACTTCAAGTGTCTGATTTTTAGTGCAAAGTATCCACACACAGGAAGGACGAGAATGTTTCTGGAACACCCTGGAGAGCCATAGACCTGGGGGAGGACTGGCTGCAGGGAACACTTTAAAGGGCAACCATATTTATTCCTGGCAGTGACCATGTTTGCCCTATTTGAGCCCCAAGTTTGCACAAGTATCAGATCTCCCAGGATGCACTGGGAAAGCAACAAGCGAAGCGTCACCAGCAGTCACTTCTGGATCGTGTGTAGATATTCTGGGAGTGTCTGGTGCAGACCTCACATCTGGTAGCATGGAGCAGCGGGAAGGTGAGCGGGGTTCGGAATGGAGCAACTAGCAGATGGTACATTTGATTTGCAACTTGGGAACGCTATAGAGGAATGTGGGCGGGGACAGAGAGAGAGCGTCGTCTGACCAGAAAAAATAAAATAAAAAATAAAACGAAAACCAAAAAATTTTTTGGCAGTGCACATGTCTAGTACCAAATAAAAGACATATATGTCCTTATATCACCAATGCAATATTTTTTAGGGGGGCGATTGATCACAGAGTTATTCTCAAGGTAATCGATTTATACTGAATTTGGTCTGAGTGTTTTATTTATTCTTCCATGACCTCTTATGATGAAGGGGTTATGTGGCCAGCAACATGCCAGCTGCCTATGCTCCAGCATTGAAGGAAGTCTGAATGTGGATAGGTAGCTCCGGGGTCTCTGGAGTGAAACAGGGAAGTAGGTACCGGCCCCATATGGTGCCCTACCCTATAGATTGTGCAAATAATATAAGTTCCCTTTGCTATAATTCTATGACCGTGACCTGATGATGTCACTTCTGGGATGGGATGACGTCCCTCTGGTGATGCAATGATGTCATGCCCGTGACGCAATGACCTCGCACCTGTGACGCGATGATGTCATGAATGTGACGTGATGATGTCCCTCTGATGACGCAATGATGTCATGCCCGTGACGCGATGACGTCCCTCTGGTGATGCAATGATGTCATGCCAGTGATGTGATGATGTCCCTCCTGTGACGCGATGACGTCACACCCGTGATGCTATGATGTCACGGCCATGACGCGATGATGTCATGCCCATGGCGTAATGACGTCCCTCTGGTGATGCAATGATGTCACACCCATGACGCGATGACGTCACGCCTGTGACGTGATGACATCCCTCTGGTGACGCGATGATGTCACGCCTGTGACGTAATGACGTCCCACCCATGACGCAATGACATCACTCCTGTGCTCCCAATGCAGAGCACACTGTGCATGACATCACTGCAAATGGTAACATCCCCAAAACAGAGCATTTTCTTCCCTTTTCTTACTGGTCGTAACAGATACGTCATACATGCATGAGGAATTTCATTGTCAGGAAAGCAAATCTGGGTTTTAGGACCAGCGTCATTGTGTGAACAGGGTACAGCTAGTAACGCCATGGAATGGCGGGTGTTCTATGACACAATAGCGGCATGGTTGCTTTAGATCAGGGGGTTTTCATTACAATCGCTTGGTCTCTGTGCTTCTCTATGCAATGAAGGCAGGCTGGTGGGAGGGACCAGCTGGATGACTGAGGTTTTTGCCTTGTTGGCTGGCTGAGCTGAGTTCTGGTCCAGGCTTATTGTAGTCTCAGTGATATCATCACCGGATCTCTGTGCTTCTCTATACCATGCATGCAAATCATGGCTGGTGGGAGGGGCCAGAATAGTGCTGGACATAGCTTCCCAAAAACATCCCAGCCCACTGTGCCTCAGTACCTCTCTCCAGAGCTCTAAGTTCTGATGCAAGCAGTGGGTGGAGTTATGCAAATATCAATGCCTTGATAGGTGGGTGTTCCTGATCCGGAGCCTCCATGATGGACAGAACTGAAACCCAACAAATAAAAAGGGTGAACTTGTAGTTCTGCAAAAGCTGGAGGGCCACAAGTTGAGCACCCATGGGCTAGATCAGTGGTCTCCAAACTGCGGCCCTTCGCTTGCTTTTATCCAGTCCTTGGGGCACAATTTCATCCACTGAAACCAACAATGAGGCATAATTCCTCCCCCCAATGAAGGGGCACAATTCTTCCTACTGACACCAATGATGGGGCACAATTCCTTCCAATGATACCAGTGATGGGGCACTATTCCTCCCAATGACACCAACAATGGGGCACTACTCCTCCCAATGACACCAATGATGGGGCACTATTCCTCCCACTGACACCAATGATGGGGCACTATTCCTCCCACTGACACCAATTATGGGGCACTATTCCTCCCAATGACACCAAAGATGGGGCACAATTCCTTCCAATGACACCAACAATGGGGCACAATTCCTTCCACTGACACCAATGATGGGGCACTATTCCTCCCAATGACACCAAAGATGGGGCACAATTCCTTCCAATGACACCAATGATGGGGCACTATTCCTCCCAATGACACCAATGATGGGGCACTATTCCTCCCACTGATACCTATGATGGGGCATAATTCCTCTCAATGACACCTACAATTGGGCCCAAATACACGAATAGGGCATAATTCCTCCTAATTCCACCAAAGATAAGGCTTTGGTTTTTTTCCCCACTGACATCTGGACCTTTGCTACCCCCAATGGCCACAGTCTCCCCCCCCCCCCCCCAAAGTCTGAAGGACAGTAAACTGGCCCCCTTGTTTAGAAAGTTTGGAGACCCCTGGGCTAGATGATGCTGGATGTCCTTCATTTAAGAAATGAGACTGGCTCTACCTGACTTGCTGCGGCTTCTAATGCACATTTTGAGAAGCTGACAGTGTGCGGTGAAATGGGGGGGGGGGGGGGGGGACCGTGTCAGTAAAGGAGGAGAGGAGCCGGTACAACTGTGCAAAGACAGCCAGTAATGGAGACACATGGGACAGCTATGGGGTATTGATATCTGAATCTGTTGTGCGCACTCAGGAGCTGGATAACAGCTCAATCACTTGACAAGGCAGCAACTGGCAGACTACAAGTGATCTCTGACAACCTGACACCCTACTGCAGTCAGATAAAATGGAGGGGGGGAGGGGGGGCAAATATAATTTTTTTGTTTTTTCAAATATAATTTTTTTAATAATTAAGCATGCACATTCATATTAATTAATATTAAACTTAACAAAATATTCTGAGAGCAACCATGACTGGTTCTCTTTTCCTGTGGTTTTGGTTTATGTACAGCTTCCAAAATAACGGTAAGGTAAGGCCATACACAGGAGACCGTGACAACTTCACCCAGATGGAAGGCAGCACCAATTTGGGCCAATACCTCACTAATCGCGTCTTACCAACTCGCTCCATCTCATTGCACAATACATACACCTCATCGATTGTCAACCTACAAAAAAAAAAAAAAAAAGCGCAGGCAGCGATGGAGTTTCACTAGAGTCAACCTTATTTTTCTAAACACATACACTATATTACCAAAAGTATTGGGACATCTGTCTTTACACGCACATGAACTTTAATGACATCCCAATCTTAGTCCGTAGGGTTCAATATTGAGTTGGCCCACCCTTTGCAGCTATAACAGCTTCAACTCTACTGGGAAGGCAGTCCACAAGGTTTAGGAGATGTGTCTATGGGAATGTTCGACCATTCTTCCAGAAGAGCAATCGCGAGGTCAGGCACTGATGTTGGAAAAGAAGGCCTGGCTCGCAGTCTCCGCTCCAATTCACTCCAAAGGTTTTCTATCGGGTTGAGGTCAGGCCAGTCAAGTTCCTCCACCCCAAAATCGCTCAAACATGTCTTTATGGACCTTGCTTTATTCATGGCATGGGGTTGTTTTTCAGGGGTTTGGCTTGGCCTCTTAGTTCCAGTGAAGGAAAATCTTAAGACGTCAACATACCAAGACATTTGGGACAATTTCATGCTCCCAACTTTGTGGGAACAGTTTGAGGACGGCCCCTTCCTGTTCCAACATGACTGAGCACCAGTACACAAAGTAGGGTCCATAAAGACATGGATGAATGAGTTTGGGGTGGAGGAACTTGACTGACCTCAACCTGATAGAACACCTTTGGGATGAATTAGATTGCAGACTATCAAGTTGAGGTCCGTCAAGTTCCTGCACCCCAAACTCACTCATCCATGTCTTTATGGACCTTGCTTTGTGCACTGGTGCTTAGTCATGTTGGAGTAGGAAGGGGCAAAACTGTTCCCACAAAGTTGGGAGTATGAAATTGTCCAAAATATCTTAGTATGTTCACGTCTTAAGATTTGCCTTCACTGGAACTAAGAGGCCAAGTCCAACTCCTGAAAAACAACCCCACACCATAATTCCCCCTCCACCAAATGATTTGGACCAGTGCACAAAGCAAGGTCTATAAAGACATGGTTGATTGAGTTTGGGGTGGAGGAACTTGACTAACCTAAACTTGATAGAACACCTTTGGGATGAATTAGAGTGCAAACTACGAGCCAGGCCTTCTTTTCCAACATCAGTGCCTGACCTCACAAATGCGTTACTGGAAGAATGGTCAAACATTCCCATAGACGCACTCCTAAATCTTGTGGATAGCCTTCCCAGAAGAGTTGAAGCTGTTATAGCTGCAAAGGGTGAGCCAACTCAATATTGAACCCTACGGACTAAGACTGGGATGCCATGTGCGTGTAAAGGCAGGTGTCCCAATACTTTTGGAAATATAGTGTAGATGTGTGTTAAGTGCGCCTTCTAGTGGCCATCTGATGCCACGCTGTGCATCAGTTCTGAATAAGAGAAAGGTCTACCGGTCATGAGGTCAAGTTGAGGGGCCAAACCCCCGCTAAGGCCTTTTGTGACTGACAGAGACATTAACACAACTGCTATAAAATACAAAACAAACAGAGGCGTACAAAACTGAATAAAGAGGCGCCCATTTTGAATCTGAGTTTTCCCGGCTTCCATAGGAACATCTTAAATTTAAAAGGGAAAACGCAGTTTTCCAAAAGGCCGCCGCGGTATCTGAGTGCAAGAGCTGACTTTTTTTAAAATAACCAAAACCTACAAAAATATACCTCTGTTTTCTTTGGCGATGTAGTGTTTCTTTTAAGTTACAAAAATCGGCTGTCCAAAAATAAAATAACAGTTCTGTGTCCAAGATGGCAGCCACGTGGGCCGTCATAAGTAGAACATGGCTGTGCGTCCAAATCCTTCCAGCACCAGGATTCTCAGACATGGCAGAAATTTAGAAACTGTCCATAACCTGTGTTTTGGTTGTCCATTAGGGAGCGGCGTGGCGTTCCCTGTCCCGGCCGGCTCCTCGCTCTCCAGTTCCTCCTGGCTAGTAGTTGCGGTTCCTCTCGTTAGGGGAGAACTTTCCTGTCTGATGGAAGTGCATCCTGGGACGAATGTTCCTGCCGGAGGTGATGAGGTCTCCGTATCCCTGTTGGTGGGAGAAGGCGTAGCCGGAACGGCGGGAACTGGTGCGACGGATCCGTGCGCGGCGAGGGGGAGGGGCCGGGCGCTTCTTGGCTTCTCTGATTTTTTTCTGGATCTACAAAACACACACAGCGTTTATTACTTAAGTTCTTTTAACTGTAGTCTGTTTCCATTGGGTACGCGTTTACAGAATATTGTAGACATGTACAATAGTTTAGTTCCGGATTCGTTTTTTTTCATTCGTTAATTCTGAAATTTCCGAAATTTCAATTTTTAAAATTTCCAAATTTTCAGAATTTTCAGAATTTCCGAAATTTCTGAATTTCCGAAATTTCAGAATTTCCTAAATTTCAGAATTTCCAAAATTCTGAATTTCCAAAATGATGAATTTCAGAATTTCTGAAATTAAATATTTACGAATTTTCAAATTTCCGAAAACCCGAAATTTCGGCATTTCGGAAATTCGTAATTCGAAAGTTCGAATACTCAAAATTTCATAAATTCAAAAATTCTAGAATTTGGAAATTTGAAAATCCAAGAATAAGAATGAAAATCTGAAAATTCAAAAGAATTAAAACCCGAAAATCTGTTATAATAACTAACTAATAATAAATATTAAATTATAGGTATTGGAATTTCCTTTCAAATTTGGCTGTTAGTGAACATAAGAAGGACGAATTTATCCAAAGTTACGAATTATCTGAAATAACGAATGTCGCATCTAAACAAATGGAATCTAACAATCTAATTATAATAAATAACAATAATACTAATAAAACCTTTTTATTATTACTATTGTAGCACTGACCCCCCAAGAAGCGGCTGATTTAATTGGGCTTACCGTTACCTTCTTGACCTCGTGTCTGTCTAGGGGTTTCCCGAGGTAGATGGCCCAAGAACTGTAGAGACTGACGCCAGTTCCGCTTAAGGGATTTTTATTTGCAAAAGAATAAATGAAACACAGTCTCTCAAAGTAGGGTTAGAGGGTTTCGGTAGGAAAGTCCAGGTGCTCTTGAACTAAATTGAACAGACAAAAGAGTCTCTCACACTAGGAAATCCAGAGAATAGCCATTCACAACTGGATCCTCACCCTCATCAGATAGTCCTTCTCTCACTAGACCCAGCAGCCGATAAAGTGCTTAAATCAAACAAAGTCTCTGCCACAGACTTGTTGCAGAACACTTGAATAGAACTGAAAGACGTAGACAACTCAGAGAACCCTCGTACGGCACCAGTATCTGGCAGCCAGTCTGGCGATACCACACGAGACTAGATTCGCTTGGGGTCTTTCAACTTAGCCTCCAGGCTCCTGCTGAGAAGCCAACCTTTGCGTGGCCTTCTCCCGAAGAATCCTCCCCTGGATGCTTTCACAGTTGCTGGGTCTCTCCACAAACCGAGACGGTACCAGACCACCTTAGAATCCTTCTTTCATTTACTTTGCCTTGGGCTAGCCAGCAACGAGGCTTGGAGTCGGGTAGATCCGCACCCCAGGCCATGAGAGCCCTGGGGGCTGGTCAGGAGGACCAGGACCAAACAGCCAGAAAGCACTTCTGGACCGGAACGCCGAAGCACGTGACGTCAGCACCTTAAGTACCGTCTCCCAGAATGCACAGCAAGAGTGACACTCCCATTGGGCTGGTTCTGAGAGAGAACTGGCACCCAATGCACCCAACTGGATTACGTTCTAGCACCTGCTAGGGATGACACCACCACCTATGGCCAAGCAGAATGCAAAACAATCCAGCCAGACTGATGCTGAGGCCAAAATTTAGAGTAATTAAAGCCAAAACCAAACTGCGGCTCCAGATGTTTTAAATGCCAAACACACATAGCGCGTGCTCTTTAGGAGGTGGCGCTACACTATTTATTTTTAATTTGTTCCATTCCATTTGTTTAGATATGACATTCGTTATTTTAGATTATTTGTACATTCAGATAAATTTGTATTCGTTACAGCCAAATTTGAAAGGATATTCCAATACCTATAATATAATAGTTAATTATTTAAAATTTTACTGATTTTCTTTCTTTTTTTTCAGATTTTCGAACTTTAAAGTTACCCTTTACATTGGCATTATCTCTAGATTACAGACATGGTCTCACCCTGTCACTGAAGGTGGGTTTTAGCATCGACCTCAGGAACCTGTAGGCCGCCACGGGCAGGACACACAGGACGATGGTCAGGAAAATGGTGAGCCAAATGCTGGGCTGGTTCAAAGAATTCCGCGCAGTTCCTGTAAGAAACCCAAACACATCAACTTCCAACTTATATACAATAACTTCAGTCTAAATGTATGTCATCTACATAGATAATTCAGAATTTGACTTGCCATCAGCCTGTTACACTCCCTGTACAGCAGAGCTTAGCTTGGAAGAGTGAGAATCAGCACAAGGTGCCAACTAGGTGGTAATATAGAAAATGCTTAAAGGAGGAGAGAGCAGAGTGACAGAGAGAGAGAAATAGAGGAGCTCATTAGTCTCCTTCTCCTCTCACTGTTCAGTCACAGGTGCTCCTAGCACATAGACCAACCTGTTAAAGATAGCACTTGGCCTGTACTAATGATATGAAGCCAGCTGGATTGGGCCCAATCATGTGACCACTGTGACAGTACCTTGAATAACTTTGTTAGAAGAAGTATCCAAAAAAGGACTTTCCCAATCTGCATCCTTTTTCTGATTCAGTATCTCAACTTATTGAACCCATTGGGTGAGCCTAATGGGCTGGCAGCTTGCATCTCCAAAGAAAGTCAATGTCTTCTGACAGGTTTATGTAAAGTTCAAGCAACAACATTTACTGTCCTGCAGGAATATCACTTACCCATAAACGGGAAGGAAGCCGTGAAGATCAGATACATTCCATCGCTGTACATGGTAAAACTGATAGCAAAGTAGACGGCTATGCTGCCCCAGATAAAGAACTGGTTGACTGCTGTCCAGTATGCTGTATCAAGGCCAATCTATGGAAACAAAATTGAGATGGTGATGCCAGGGCATAGCTACAATTTGTGGGGCCCTATAGTAACATTTTGATTGGGCTCTCCAGCAACCTCTCTGTGACACCTGGCAATGACAATAGTGTAAATGATTGTAACAAAGTATTTCTAAATCAGTGCTGCCTAGGTTGACCAGTAGACCAGATGCCTAGGATGACCAGTAGACCAGATGCCTAGGATGACCAGTAGACCAGATGCCTAGGATAACAAGAAAACCAGATGCCTAGTATGAGTAGCATGACCAGAAGAGCAGATGCCTAGTATGACCAGTAGACCAGCATGACCAAAAGACCAGATGCCTACTCTAACCACAAGACAGATGCCTAGGATAACCAGAAAACCAGATGCCTGGTATTACCAGAAGACCAGATGACTAGCATGACCAAAAGACCAGATGCCTACTATATCCAAAAGACCATATGATAAGAATAACCAAAAAACCAGATGCCCGGAATGACCATAGGAAGAGATGCCTAGGATAACTAGAAGACCAGGTCACTAGGATGAAAATAAGACCAAATGCATAGTATTACCAGAAGACCAAATGCCTAGGATGACCAGAAGACCAGATGCCTAGGATGACCAGAAGACCAGATGCCTAGGATGACCAGAAGACCAGATGCCTAGGATGAGCAGAAGACCAGAAGGATGACCAGAAGACCAGACGACTAGGATATACAGAAGGCCAGATGACTAGGATCTACAGAAGGCCAGATGTCTAAGCTGTGCAGAGGAAGACAAGATGCCTAGGATAGACAGAAAACAAGATACCTAGAATGACCAGAAGAAGAGATGCCTAGGATGACCAGAAGACCAGATGCCTAGGATGACCAGAAGACCAGATGCCTAGGATGAGCAGAAGACCAGAAGGATGACCAGAAGACCAGACGACTAGGATATACAGAAGGCCAGATGACTAGGATCTACAGAAGGCCAGATGACTAGGATCTACAGAAGGCCAGATGTCTAAGCTGTGCAGAGGAAGACAAGATGCCTAGGATAGACAGAAAACAAGATACCTAGATTGACCAGAAGAAGAGATGCCTAGGATGACCAGAAGACCAGATCACTAAGATGAAAAGAAGACCGAATGCCTAGTAAAACCTAACAACCAGATGTCTAGGAAGACCAAATGGGATACCTACGATGGCTAGGGTGACCAGTAGACCAGATGTCTAGGATGATCAGAAGACCAGATTTTAAGGCTAACCAGAAGACCAGATTCTAAGGCTAACCAGAAGACCAGATGCCGAGGATGATCGGAAGACCAGATTCTAAGGATAACCCCAAGACTACATGCCTAGGATGATCAGAGGACCAGATTCCAAGGACGACAAGAATATCAGATGCCTAGGATGACCAGAAACTCTGAAGGACTTCAAATCTACTTCCAAATATGGGCGGGACAGGACTGAGAGTAAAAACCAGCCCTGGAAAAAATTTCATACCAGCCTCATAGCATTATTATACCAGCCCAAGAGCATAACATCATTATTTTCTTGTTCATAAAAGGAAAAACTATGCCTTTTAAAGCACATTTGAAGAGCATATTATATACAGATAAGACAGATATGAAAGCACATAGGGCTAGGGAGATTATATATATATATATATATATATATATATATATATATATATATATATATATATATATATATACACATATATATATATATATATATATATATATATATATATTTATATAAGCAAATTCCAGTTAAAAGTAGTAAAAGTGGAGCAATCATTAAGGGGGACACCTGGGACTCTGGGAATGTGGGGGGATTCTGATGACCAGAGACAACCTTCCGCAAAAAGAATACACTAAGGTAAGGGGGGTGGGGTAATGATATAAGGGGGATACCTGTATATCAGTGCCCGCTTACATTATTGTATTCCCTCCCCCCTTACATCAGTGAACCCCCCCCCCCCAGACTGGCCTGGCGGTACTGTCACTGACCTCCCCTTGGTGCACCATGCAGGGCTCAGTCAGTTGGCTCCAGCTTGGTGGCTCTGGTTTCCTATAGTCTCCTCTCCGCAGTCCACACACATGTCTGACTTCTCCCATGACCCCAATCCCGGCGGTGTTCCCACTGTTGACTCCTCTCCAGATTGCAGACATGATACAGGAGATGTCAGAGGCTGTGGGCATGGTACAGGAGATGTCAGAGGCTGTGGGCATGGTACAGAAGATGTCAAGATGTCAGAGGCTGAGGGGATGGTACAGGAGATGTCAGAGGCTGTGGGCATGGTACAGGAGATGTCAGAGGCTGTGGGCATGGTACAGGAGATGTCAGAGGCTGTGGGCATGGTACAGGAGATGTCAGAGGCTGCGGGCATGGTACAGGAGATGGTTAGAGATTGAGGACATGATACTAAAGATGGTAAGATATGTAGACATGATATAGGAGATAGTCAGAGACTGCAGACATGGTACGAGAGATCAATGCAGCCTCACCAGTGCATATCAAATGCAACCTCACTGTGCACATCAATGCAGCCTTACTGTGCCCGTCAATGCAGGCCCACTGTGCCCATCATTGCAGCTTTACCATGCCCATCATTGCAGCCTTACCGTGCCCATCATTGCAGCCTAACCATGCCCATCATTGCAGCTTTACCATGCCCATCATTGCAGCCTTACCGTGCCCATCATTGCAGCCTAACCATGCCCATAATTGCAGCTTTACCCTGCCCACAATCACAGCCTCACCATTCCCATAATCTCAGCCTCACCGTGCTCATAATTGCAGCCTCACCGTGCCCATAATCACAGGCTCACCGTGCCCATAATTGCACCCTATACCGTGCCCATAATCGTAGCCTCACCATGCCCATAATCGCAGCCGTACCGTGCCCATAATTGCAGCCTCACTGTGCTCATAATCTCAGCCTCACTGTGCTCATAATCGCAGCCTCACCGTGCCCATAATCGCAGCGTTACCTTGCCCATAATCTCAGCCTTACCGTGCCAATAATCGCAGCCTTACTGTGCCCATAATGCAGTCTCACCGTGCCCATAATCTCAGATTTACCGTGCCCATAATCGCAGCCTCACTGTTCCCATAATGCAGTCTCACCGTGCCCATAATCGCAGCCTCAACGTGCCCATAATTGCAGCCTCACCGTGCCCATGATGCAGTCTCACCGTACCCATAATCGCAGCCTCACTGTGCCCATAATGCAGTCTTAGCGTGCCCATAAACTCAGCCTTACCGTGCCCATAATCGCAGCCTCACCATGCCCATAATCTCAGCCTTACCATGCCCATAATCACAGCCTTACTGTTCCCAAAATGCAATCTCACTGTGCCCATAATCGCAGCCTCACCGCACCCATAATTGCAGCCTCACGGTGCCCATAATGCAGTCTCACCATGCCCATAATGCAGTCTCACCGTGCCCATAAACTCAGCCTTACTATGCCCATAATCTTAGATTTACCATGCCCATAATTGCAGCCTCACCATGCCCATAATCGCAGCCTCACCATGCCCATAAACTCAGTCTCACCATGCCCATAATCTCATCCTTATCGTGCCCATAATCACAGCCTTACCGTGCCCATAATGCAGTCTCACCATGCCCATAATCTCAGACTTACCGTGCCCATAATCTCAGACTTACCGTGCCCATAATCGCAGCCTCACCGTACCCATAATCTCAGCCTTACCGTGCCCATAATCGCAGCCATACCGTGCCCATAATGCAGTCTCATTGTGCCCATAATCTCAGACTTACCTGCCCATAACCGCAGCCTCACCGTTCCCATAATGCAGTCTCACTGTGCCCATAATAGCAGCCACCCCGTGCCCATAATTCAGTCTCAGCGTGCCCATAATCGCAGCCTTGCCGTGCCTATAATCGCAGCCTCATTTTGCACATAATGCAGTCTCACCGTGCCCATAATCGCAGCCGTACCGTGCCCATAATCGCAGCCTCGCGGTGCCCATAATCACAGCCTCACCGTGCCCATAATGCAGCCACACCATGCCCATAATGCAGCCTCACTGTAGCCCATAATCACAGCCTCACCATGCCCATAATTGCAACCTCACCGTTCCCATAATGCAGTCTCACTGTGCCCATAATCGCAGCCTTACTGTGCTCATAATGCAGTCTCACCTTGCCCATAATTGCAGCCTCACCATGCCCATATTTGCAGCCTCACCATGCCCATAATGCAGTGTCACCATGCTCATAATCACAGCCTCACTGCATCTCCCGCCATGTGTCTCGGAGCTGAGTGTGAAAACTTTGGCGGCGCTGTGAGAAAAGTCCCTCCCTTTTCCTAGATCAGCTCGTGTGATAGACAGAACACTGCGCCTATCACATGAGCTGATCTAGGAGAAGGGAGGGACTTTTCTCACAGCGCGGCCAAAGTTTTCACACTCAGCTCCGAGACCCACAGTGGGAGATGCCCGCAGACTGTGTATGACATGTAGTGGAGGAGGAGGGAGCAGAGCGCTGTGCTGCTTTGCAGCCACAGCTTAGCCCAAAGCGGCCCCAGGGCAGGCAGCCTACCGGGAAATGTCCCGGTAGGCCAGTCCGGCCCTGAATATGGGGAATGCAAATAAGATATGTGACTCTTCTTCATTGGAGACAACAGAAAACCTCCCTAGCGGGCCTGGTTTCCACCCTTTAGGCCCCATAACAGCCATGTGGGCTGCTATGGGTATACACCCTATAAACTAACAAAGGACTGACAAAGTACCGTTTTATACCTTGAAAGTCCTTTGTTAGTTTATAGGGTTTTTTTGTGCAAATTTTTTGGTAAGATGTGGTACCGGACAACTTTATCCAGTTATTAGAGGACCTCTTATGAGGCCCTCCTCCTGATATATTACTGCTGTAGACCTACAAATCTCCTCTTGCCCTGGCAGAAAATGTGATTTTGTGCAGTTCCACAGCAGTCTAGCCAGTTGGCACACTTGCGGTGTTAGGCCTTTTTTGGGCACATGGTTGGAATCATTTACCTGGGCTGACACCACAAGCACAAGACACGTCTGAGCCATCAAGGCGAAGGACTGGTAGTCAGACAGGGCCTTCCCGTCGTCCCTCACTGTGTCATACAGCGCCCCATAAGGAATGAAGAACAGGACGAGGGAGCTGTACACCCCATGTATCACACACTTCACAAACTCCTTGATGTTGAAGTAGCGGTTTTTCTGTCCGGGTTCATACAGCTGTGGGTACTCCATGCTCCAACGGTCATCCACATCCTGTAAAAGACACAGATTACTACAGAGCCCCTCCCAATAACAGATTGACATTTTTCAATTCCTATGCTCCGATTGGTTAATTCGTTAATAGATGGGAAACAATAAGAAGAAATAAACCTTGTTACAATGTTTCACATTAATTAAAATGTATTGTATGTACAGGGCTGGTGCAAGGATTTTTGACACCCCAGGCAAAACCCCATTTTGCCGCCCACCCCCCTCTTGCTCCACCCCTGACTACACCCCCTTTGCCCTGCTCATGTATACCCCACCTTTTTAATGAAGCGCCCTTCAAAGGTAGCCCACCAGTGCCCATCAAAAGCAGCTTCACCAGCGCCCATCAAAAGCAGCTTCACCAGCACCCATCAAAAGCAGCCTCACCAGCGCCCATCAAAAGCAGCCTCACCAGCACCATTAAAAGCAGCTTCACAGCGCCCGTCAAAAGCAGCCTCACCAGTTCCCTTAAAAGTAGCCTCACCAGCGCCCATCAAAATCAGCCTCACCAGCACCCAACAAAAAGCAGCCTCACCGACGCCCATCAAAAGCAGCTTCACCAGCGCCCATCAAATGCAACCTCACCAGCGCCCATCAAATGCAACCTCACCAGCGCCCAACAAATGCAACCTCACCAGCGCCCATCAAAAGTAGCCTCACCAGCGCCCATCAAAAGCAGCTTCACCAGCGCACATCAAAAGCAGCTTCACTAGCGCCCATCAAAAGCAGCTTCACCAGCGCCCATCAAAAGCAGCTTCACCAGCGCCCATCAATGCAGCCTCACCAGCGCCCATCAAAATCAGCCTCACCAGTGCGCATAAAAAGCAGCCTCCCCAGCGCCCATCAAAAGCAGCCTCCCCAGCGCCCATTAAAAGCAGCCTCCCCAGCGCCCATCAAATGCAGCCTCACCAGCGCCCATCACAAGCAGCTTCACCAGCGCCCATCAAAAGCAGCCTCACCAACGCCCATCAAAAGCAGCCGCACCAGTGCCCATCAATGCAGCCTCACCAGCGCACATCAATGCAGCCTCACCAGCGCCCATCAAAAGCAGCCTCACCAGCGCCAATCAAAATCAGCTTCACCAGCGCCCATCAAAAAAGCAGCCTCACCAGCGCCCATCAAAAGCAGCTTCACCAGCGCCCATCAAAAGCAGCTTCACCAGCGCCCATCAAAAGCAGCCTTGCCAACGCCCATTAAAAGCAGCCCCACCAGTGCCCATCAATGCAGCCTCACCAGCACCCATCAATGCAACCTCACCAGCGCCCATCAATGCAGCCTCACCAGCACCCATCAATGCAACCTCACCAGCGCCCATCAAAAGCGGCCTCACCAGCGCCCATCAAAAGCAGCTTCCCCAGCGCCCATCAAAAGCAGCCTCACCAGCACCCATCAATGCAGTCTACCACTGCCCATCAATTAATGTTTGCTTGCTTCCATTTATTCGGGAGTCGGGACGCAGACACAGTCCTCTGCTGCGCCCCTGACACTATGTGCGAATGGAGCGGCGGCTGCCTGCTGATGCTGAGACTTAGTTGCTTGCTGCAGAGAGTAGAAACACCAGTGTCTTGGCGCTCTAGGCAGCAGTGCGCCCTAGGTGGCTGCCTAGTTTGCCTAGTAGTAGCACCGGGGCCCTGTGTATGTATACCATTATATGGGCTGCTATATAGGCAACATGTTTGGAATGTTATTGATTTGGTCCAAACTTGGACACTTGCCATGTAGGACCTCCCAAAAAAATAAACATTGCACATAGTAACTTGTTTATGTAAAAAGTTGCACAATAACAAGAGACATCAATTCCTGTTGTTTAGAAACACCTTATTTGCTTGTCCACAAGCCAGACTTTTACATATCTCACTGTAGAACGCAGAGACTGCCCCCACACTTTGCACAACAAGACATTGCAAGGATTCAGGGGAACAGCAACATCTTTCTGCAAAGTCATTGTAGCAGGAGAACTTGTTATTACATAAATAATCCAACATTAGCATATAATCACCAGTAGCCATTAGTAACACATATAATAACTATTTTTTCCTCTTTATCAGTTACTTTTATTTTTATAGGCCATACCTGATCGAAGAGGCTCATCCCCAGCACAGGAAGTGAGGTGTACATCAGATTATACAGTGTGATGAACCACTCGTCATAAACCGTCTGTGAAGACATAGGATGTGCAGAATGTCAGTGATACAAAATCAACACTAGAGGGCAGTACAAGATCATTTCTTAGCAAGAAGAGATATATATATATATATATATATATATATATATATATATATATATATATATATATATATATATATATATATATATTGTGTCCGCCATAATGTTGCAGTCATGATAAAAATCGCTGATCGCTGCCATTACTAGTAAAAAAAAAAAAAAAAATTATTAATAAAAATGTCATAAAACCATCCCCCTATTTTGTAGACGCTATAACATTTGCGCAAACCAATCAATAAACGCTAATTGCGATTTTTTTTTTTTTTTACCAAAAATATGTAGAAGAATACATATCGGCCTAAACTGAGGAAAAAATGTTTTTTTTTCGATTTTTGGGGGATATTTATTATAGCAAAAAGTTAAAAAAAAATAGTTTTTTTTCAAAATTCTCACTCTTTTTTTTGCTTATAGCGCAAAAAATAAAAAAAACGCATTGGGGAACAAATACCACCAAAAGAAAGCTTTATTTGTGGGAAATAAAAGACAACAATGTTTGTTTGGGAGCCAGGTCGCACGACCGCGCAATTTTCAGTTAAAGCGACGCAGTGCCAAATCGCAAAAAGTGCTCTGGTCAGGAAAGGGGTAAAAACCTCTGGGGCTGAAGCGGTTAAAGAGGTGCATTTTTTTTCCCCCATCTACAAGAGATTATTACGATTCCTTTTAATAGGAATAAAAGTGATCCCCAATTTTTTTTAAAAGGACAGTTTAAAAATAAAAAATAAAAGGTAAAATAAATGAAAAAAAAAATTTAAAACGCCCTGTCCCGCCGAGCTCGCGCGCATGAAGCGAACGCATACCTAGTGCCCTGTACACACGAGCGGTTTTTCCATTAGAATAAACTCTGAAGGTTTCTCTAATGGAATTCCGCTGAAGCTGCCCAAATTCCGACCGTCTAGAACGCGGTGACTTACAGCACGTACGACGGGACTAGCAAAATGAAGTTCAATAGCCAGTAGCCAATAGCTTCCATCTCGTACTTGCTTCAGAGCATGCGTCGTTATTGGTCCGTCGGAACAGCACACAGACGAGCGGTTTTCCAGATAGGAACTGGTTCCGTCGGAAAGATTTAGAACATGTTCTATTTCTAGGTCCGTCAGAATTTTCGACGTAAAACGTCCGATGGGGCCCACACACGATCGGAATATACAATGAAAAGCTCCCGTCTGACTATTTCTGTCGGAAATTCCGCTCGTGTGTACGGGGAATAAGTCGCGCTCCACATATGAAATCGGTGTTCAGACCACACATGTGAGGTATCTCCACGATCGGTAGAGCGAGAGCAATAATTCTAGCCCTAGACCTCCTCTGTCACTTAAAACTGGTAACCTGTAAAAATGTTTAAACGTCGCAAAGTGGAGATTTTTAAGCGTCAAAGTTTTTGACGCCGTTCCACAAGCGGGCGTAATTTTGAAGCGTGGGTATCACTTTACTCGGCGTAACATTATCTTTCACAATATATTAAAAATATATATATAATATAATAAATATATATATATAATATTTTCACAATATAAAAAAAAATAATAATAATTGGGCTCACTTTACTGTTGTCTTATTTTTTAATTAAAAAAAAAAAGTGTATTTTTTTCCAACTAAAATTGCGCTTGTAAGACCGCTGCGCAAATACGATGTGACATAAAGTATTGCAACGACCGCCATTTTATTCTCTAGGGTGTCTGGAAAAAATATATATAATGTTTGGGGGTTCTGAGTAACTTTCTTGCAAAAAAAATAAAAAAAACAACTTTAACTAGTAAACACCAAGTATGAAAAATAGGCTTGGTCTTTCAGTAGTTAAAAATTATTTTTTTGTCCACTTTTGTAAAGAAAAAAAAATTAAATGTAACTAACAAGCCCCCTATGTGATAGTGTTGGGCAGGTGACAGGGTTTAGGAGTGTGTCTATGGGAATGTTTGACCATTCATCCAGAAGAGCATTTGTGAGGTCAGGCATTGAAGTTGGACAAGAAAGTCTGGCTCACAGTCTCCGCTCTAATTCACTCCAAAGGTGTTCTATCGGGTTGAGGTCAGGACTCTGTGCAGGCCAGTCAATGGTCCTCCACCCCAAACTCACTCATCCATGTCTTTATGGACCTTGCTTTGGGCACTAGTCCAAATCATTTGGTGGAGGGGGTATTATGTTGTGGGGGGTTGTTTTTCAGGGGTTGGGCTTGGCCCCTTAGTTCCAGCGAAGGGACATCTTAAGGCGTCAGCATTCCAAGACATTGTGGACAATTTCATGCTCCCAACTTTGTGGGAACAGTTTGAGGATGGCCCCTTCCTGATGCAACATGACTGCCCACCAGTGTACAAAGCAAGGTCCATAAAGACATGGATGAGCGAGTTTGGGGTGGAGGAACTGGACTGGCCTGAACCCGATAGAACAGCTTTGGGATAAATTAGAGTGCAGAATGGGAGCCAGGCCTTCTCGTCCAACATCAGTGCCTGACCTCACAAATGCTCTTCTGGAAGAATGGTCAAACATTCCCATAGACACACTCCTAAACCTTGTGGACGGCCTTCCCATAAGAGTTGAAGCTGTTATAGCTGCAAAGCGTGGGCCAACGCAATATTGAACCCTACGGACTAAGACTGGGATGCCATTAAAGTTAATTTGCGTGTAAAGGCAGGTGTCCCAATACTTTCGGTAATATAGTGTAGATGTGTGTTAAGTGCGCCTTCTAGTGGCCATCTGATGCCACGCGGTGCATCAGTTCTGAACAAGAGAAAGGTCTACCGGTCATGTCAGGTAATCAATAGTGTATATATTTATTTTTCTCCTGTGCATTTAGCTGCTTGCTCGGAGTTCAGACATACGGACTTCCCGTTGGGAAAGCGTTCGTTCTCCTCACCTGAGCAGAGAAGCCGCAGAAGAATCCGTACCAGAAGTGGACCAGGGTGAAGGTGAAGTTCTTGTAGAAGAAGTAGCGGAGAAACTGGCACATTCGGTTGTAGGACCAGCGGCCGTGTACCAGGAGGAGGCGCTGCAGGTACCGGAACTGGGCAAAGGAGAAGTCACTGGACAGCACAGCCTGCATACCCTCCTGTCCGCTAATCCCCACCCCGATGTGGGCGGCTGTGGAGGAAAGGTCAGAGATGGACGACTCAGTATGTAAATATGGAACAGCAAATACAAAAAAAAGAAAATGACCGCAGCCACCGCATTTAAGGACCGGTAAGCGGCAATGTATTATGTTTTTGGGTAAAGAAACTTTATATAGCCCAAATCTATAACATTTGTAAACAAACAAAATAGGTTCAAAAGTAGCAGCGTGCACTCTTCTCTATTCGGCAGGTGTCTCTCTGTCAACTGCCCAATGGCACTGCACTCCACATCTTCCGAGCCCCCTCCCCCCTCTCTTCTCCCAGGCTACATGATATCCAGTTTCCTTAAAACTCCCATCCAGCAGACAGGAGATAGGGTAAACGTTTCACCTATTTCCTGTTCCTTAAGGAAATGGGGAGATTTTCCCTCACTTCCTGTTTTGTCTGGCTATTGTTCAATAGACAGAACTTCCTCTTTTGCCTGTTAAATAGAGAGGAAATTGGGAGATTTTCTCTCACTTCCTGTTTTGCTTGATGTCCGTCCTATAGATTTCCTGTTCTGAATGTTAGCTGTCCAATGGACAGAGAGCAGTGAGATTTTCCCTCCTTAAAACTCCCATCCAGCATACAGGAGGTAGGGGACGTTTCCCCTATTTCCTGTTCCTTCTGATGCCCATCCAATAAATAGGAAGTAGGGAGGTTTTCCCTCCCTTCTTATTCTACCAAATATGTGTCCAATAGACAGCAAGTAGGGAGGTTTTCCCTTACTTCCTTTTCTGTCTGGTTCCTGTCCAATAGACAGAAATTCATGTTCTGTCCTATGACTGTCGAATAGACAGGAAATGGGGAGATTTTCCCTCACGTCCTGTTTTGTCTGGTTACTGCCCAATAGACAGAAATTTCCTGTCCTGTCTTATGCGTGTCAAATAGACAGGAAATGGGGAGATTTTTCCTCACTTCCTCTTCTGTCTGATTCCTGTCCAATAGATAGAACTTCGTCTTCTGTCTTCTCGGGTTCTGATCACGTTTATCCTGACACCCATAAAATACAGAGAAGATGGGGAGATTTGCCCTCACTCCTTTTCCTCTGATGCTTGTCAAATAGACAGGAAGTGGGAAGATTTCAGTTCTCATTCTGTCTACTTCCTATCCTATAGACAGAACTTCCTGTTCTGCCTGATGCCCATTCAATAGACAGTTAGTGGGAAGATTTTCCTTTACTTCCTGTTTCGTCTACTGCTTGTCCAAAAGATAGGAATCTGTGTGATTTTTCCCTCATTTCCTTTTCCTTAAAACTCCCATCCAGCAGACAGGAGGTAGGGACATTTTCCCCCATTTCCTGTTCCTTTTGATGCCCATGCAATAAACAGGAAGTAGGGAGGTTTTCCCTTCCTTCTTATTCTACCACATTTTTGTCCAATAGACAGCAAGTAGGGAGGTTTTCCCTCACTTCCTCTTCTGTCTGGTTCCTGTTCAAGAGACAGAACTTCATGTTCTGTCCTATGACTGCCACATAGACAGGACATGGGGAGATTTTCCCTCACTTCCTGTTCTGTCTGGTACCTGTCCAATAGACAGAACTTCCTCTTCTGTCTTATGCCTGTTAAATAGAGAGGAAATGGGGAGATTTTCTCTCACTTCCTGTTTTGCTTGATAGCCATCAGATAGACTTCCTGTTCTGTATGTTACCTGTCCAATGGACAGAAAGCAGGGAGATTTTCCCTCACTTCCTTTTCTTTCTGACCACCATCCAATAGACAAGAAGTATGGACATTTTCCCTCGCTTTCGGTTCTTCCTGATGCCCGTTAAATAGACTGGAAGTGAAAAGAATTTCTCTCACGTCCTCACCTCTTTTTTATTTGACACCCATCCAATGTACAGGATTTCACAAAATATTCCCTCACTTTCCCTTCTGTCTGGAGTCCACCCAATAAAAGGGAAGTATGGAGATTTTCCCTCACTTCCTCTTTTTCATGATGTCCATCCAATAGGCAGAAAGTGGGAAGATTTCCCCTCACTTCCTGTTCTATTTGATGCCCATCCAGTAAACAGGTAATAGGGAGACTTTCCATCCCTTATTATTCTGCTGGATGCATGTCCAATGGACAGGAAACAGGGGCATGTTCCCTCACTTCCATCCAATAGACAGGAAGCAGGGGTATGTTCCCTCACTTCCATCCAATAGACAGGAAGCAGGGGTATGTTCCCTCACTTCCCTCCAATAGACAGGAATCAGGGGTATTTTCCCTCACTTCCATCCAATAGACAGGAATCAGGGCTATTTTCCCTCACTTCCATCCAATAGACAGGAATCAGGGGTATTTTCCCTCACTTACATCCAATAGACAGGAATCAGGGGTATTTTCCCTCACTTACATCCAATAGACAGGAATCAGGGGTATTTTCCCTCACTTACATCCAATAGACAGGAATCAGGGGTATTTTCCCTCACTTCTATCCAATAGACAGGAATCAGGGGTATTTTCCCTCACTTACATCCAATAGACAGGAAAAAGGGGTATGTTCCCCAACTTACATCAATAGACAGGAATCAGGGGTATTTTCCCTCAGTTCTATCCAATAGACAGGAAGCAGGGGTATGTTCCCTCACTTCCATCCAATAGACAGGAAGCAGGGATATTTTCCCTCACTTCCATCCAATAGATAGGAAGCAGTGTTATGTTCCCTCACTTCCATCCAATAGATAGGAAACAGGGATATTTTCCCTCACTTCCATCAAATAGACAGGAATCAGGGGTATTTTCCTCACTTCTATCCAATAGACAGGAATCAGGGGTATTTTCCCTCACTTCTATCCAATAGACAGGAAGCAGGGGTATGTTCCCTCACTTACATCCAATAGACAGGAAGCAGGGGTATGTTCCCTCACTTACATCCAATAGACAGGAATCAGGGGTATTTTCCCTCACTTATATCCAATAGACAGGAATCAGGGGTATTTTCCCTCACTTCTATCCAATAGACAGGAAGTCAGAAGAAATTTCCCACAGAAATAAAAAGTCATCAGAGGATCTAACCCTTCCCACTATACTTAAATCCAAAAATTGTCCCAAAAAAGTCCCAGCATACATTGCGACCCCCCGATTCCCATATCCCACATCCCAGCAGACATGTTTCTCGGACATACTTTTGATCATACTGACGTCGTTAGCGCCATCTCCGATGGCCAAGGTCACGGCCTTCTTGTACTTCTTCACGAGCTGGACCACCTGCGCCTTCTGGAGAGGGGTGACCCGGCAGCAGATCACGGCCTGGCACATACACGCTGTCCTCAACAGCTCCACCTCCATCTTCTCCTCTAGAGCGTAAGCCTGTGAGACAAGACCGTGAGACTGGTGAGACTGGTGAGGACCGTGGAGGTCTTCTCATCTCGTACCTCATTTCAGTTCCGGTGATTTTTGGCCTTTGCGAAGGCATTTCGGTGCTCACCAATGGCCGGAAAACAATATGGCCATGGGCTTTGGCCTTCACTTACCAGGCTGTGCCCATTGATGATAATCCCATACGTGTCGTCTCCCTTCAGCTCATCGTCCGGAATGACCCGGGACTTCTTCTTCCATCCTTTCTTTATCTGAACGTCCAGGTCGTAGCTGTCCAGGAAAGTGTCCGGGTTCATCTTCCTCCGAGCGGTCCTGGAGAGACACGATATAGGACCGATAAGCAAGAAAAAAAAATAAACAACTAAATAAATAAACTAGAGGAAAAAAAAAAGTAAAAAAAAATAAATAAACAAACAAATAAACAAGTAAATACATAAATAAAATAGGGGGGATAAGATAAGACAAATAAATACATAAAATATGGCACATATAAAATAAAAATAAATACATAATATAGGGGAAAAATAAAATAAGAAGAATTAAACAAACAATATATATAAAAATAAAATAGGGGGGATAAGATAAGACAAATACATAAATAAAATATGGCAATATAAAATTAAAATAAATAAATTCCTTAATATAAGGGGAAAATAAAATAAGAAGAATTAAATAAAAAGGGGGGGGGATAAAATAAGACAAATAAATAAAGAAAATATGGGATAAAGAAAATAAAACGAATAAAAAAATAATATAGGGCAAAAGTAAAATAAGAAAAATAAACAAATAAATAAATAAAATGGGGGGGGGATAAAATAAGACAAATAAATAAACAAAATATGGGACAGATAAAATGAATAAAAAAAACATCGATGGGGGGGGGGGGGGGATAAAATACAAAAAATAAGCAAACAAATATATAAATAAAATAGGGGGGATAAAATAAGACAAATAAATAAATAAAATATGGGACAAATAAAATAAAATTAATACATAAATAATGTAGGGGGGGAAATAAAATAAGAAAAATAAACAAATAAATAAATGTATAAAATAAGAGGGGATAAACTAAGCCAAATAAATAAACAAAATATGGGAAAAATAAAATAAAACGAATAAAAAAAATTATAAAGGTGGGGGGGGGGGGGGGGATAAAATAAGCAAACAAATATATAAATAAAATAGGGGGGATAAAATAAGACAAATAAATAAATAAAATATGGGACAAATAAAATAAAATTAATACATAAATAATGTAGGGGGGAAAATAAAATAAGAAAAATAAACAAATAAATAAATGTATAAAATAAGAGGGGATAAACTAAGACAAATAAATAAACAAAATATGGGAAAAATAAAATAAAACAAATAAATAATGATAAAGGTGGGGGGGGGGGGAGGATAAAATAAGCAAACAAATATATAAATAAAATAGGGGGGATAAAATAAGACAAATAAATAAATACAAATGTGGAACAAATAAAATTAAACAAATAAATAATGTAGGGGAAAAATAAAATAAGAAAAACAAACAAATAAATAAATAAAATAGGGGGGGGGGATAAGACACATAAATAAACAAAATATAGGACAATTAAAATAAAATGAATAAAAAAAGTATATGGGGGGGGGGGGGGATAAAATAAGAAAAATAAGCAAACAAATATATAAATAAAATAGGGGAGGGGGTAAAATAAGACAAATAAAATAAAATGAATAAATAAATAATATAGGGAAAAAATAAAATAAGAAAAATAAACAAATAAATAAATAAAATAAGACAAATAAATAAACTATGGGATAAATAAAATAAAACAAATAAAAAAATAATATAGGGGAAAAATAAAATAAGAAAAATAAATAAATAAATAAAATATGGGACAAATAAAATAAAATTTATAAAAAAATATAGGGGGTGGGGGGAAATAAAATACGAAAAATAAGCAAACAAATATATAAATAAAGTAGGGGGGATAAAATAAGACAAATAAATAAATAAAATATGGAACAAATAAAATAAAATGAATAAATAAATAATGTAGGGCAAAAATAAAATAGGAAAAATAAACAAGTAAATAAATAAAATAGGGAGGGGGAGATAAATAAATAAACAAAATATGGGACAAATAAATGAATAAAAAAATGATATGGGGGGGGGGGGATAAACTAATAAAAATAAGCAAACAAATATATAAATAAAATAGGGGGGGGGTAAAATAAGACAAATAAAATAAAATGAATAAATAAATAATATAGGGGAACTATAAAATAAGAAAAATAAAAAAATAAATAAAATAGGACAAATAAATAAATAAACTGTGGGATAAATAAAATAAAACTAATAAAAAAAATAATATAGGGGAAAAATAAAATAAGAAAAACAAATAAATAAAATAAGGGAGGATAAAATAAGACAAATAAATAAATAAAATATGGGATAAATAAAATAAAATCAATAAATAGACGAAAAATAAAATATGAAAAATGAATAAACAAATAAATAAATAAACAAAATAGGGGACATTTGGAACATTTGATGTTTTTCCTACCAGGTACGTAGACTGACACAGGCTGCATTAAGTTTATATGAAGGACATCCTTCTAAAGATCCCCTTATATTAGCTGGATGGTAGAAAGACATCCCTAAAAAGCACAGAAGGAAGGGACGCAATGGTTGGATGTTCTACCTGAGCTCATCCAGAACCTCCTCAGGACTGGTGCCTTTGATGATGAACACTTCCTTCATCTCATCCTGCAGCATGTTACAGGAGTAGCCGATGTTCTCAGCCGTCTCTGGAAAACAGAAGACATGTGTTCAGATTACCGAAGGAGCCCGAGAACACCACAACATGACCATACGGGGACTTGAGGATCATTACGAGCACAGAGTCTATAGGCTACTTTGAAATTTTTCAGGTCAAGCTCCATTGTTCCCCATGCATCGTCCTTTCACAAAGATCTGATCACTCACAGTACACAAATGTGTGCAATTTTTTTGCAAAATCCTACACACACTCACACACACTTTTTTTTTATTTCACACTGTAAGCCTGCCATCAGCCATGACCTGACCAGCCATGACCTGACCAGCCATGACCCGACCAGCCATGACCCGACCAGCCATGACCCGACCAGCCATGACGCGACCAGCCAGGACGCGACCAGCCAGGACCCGACCAGCCATGACCCGACCAGCCAGGACCCGACCAGCCAGGACCCGACCAGCCATGACCCGACCAGCCATGACCCGACCAGCCATGACCCGACCATCCATGACCCGACCAGCCATGACCTGACCAGCCATGACCCGACCAGCCATGACCCGACCAGCCAGGACCCGACCAGCCATGACCCGACCAGCCATGACCCGACCAGCCATGACCCGACCAGCCATGACCCGACCAGCCATGACCCGACCAGCCATGACCCGACCAGCCATGACCCGACCAGCCAGGACCTGACCAGCCATGACCTGCCTGCACTGTACAGAGAAGGACATCAATGGGTCTAAAATAGGGTATCTAATGAAAATGGAAAAGTTTAATTGGCATCACCAGTACAGAAAGGGACATTGGGCATCGAAGACCAGACACACGTCCCCATCAGAGAGCGATCTCATCACCTCCTGTACAGTGAGGATACATCTGTTGGGCTTTAGGTGGCCCCAGGATGGTCACCAATCACATGCATCCCATCGTTCTCCAGCTGTCATTGGAGGAGAAGTCTTAGGGACGGCTCACAGAAGTGCCTCTCACCTTGTTTGTCCCCGGTGAGGACCCAGATCTTAATGTCGGCCTTGGTCAGGACCTCGATGGTCTGGGGGACACCATCCTGCAGTTTGTCTTCTATGGCAGAGGCTCCGATTAACTGCACGGGGGGGGGGGGATGGAGGAGACAAATAAAGTTACATTATATAGCTTTATGAGTTAAACCCTTGTAGTTGAGTAATCAAATTCTGCTATAATTAAAAAAAAAATTTAAAAAATGTCTGTTAAGTGTAAATGCGCTATATACTGCCTTATGTAAGGACAGCCATTAGAGGGCGCTCCTACAATCTCTCATCATCAAAACAGCAAGCATGCTAAAGATGAAAGTGTCTGTAAACCTCAGACACAAAATAGGAACAGAGCATATCCCTCTATAGCAGGGGTAGGGAACCTCGGCTCTCCAGCTGTTTTGAAACTACAAGTCCCTGAGAGCCGAGGTTCCCTACCCATGCTTTATAGTGTGTACTTGTCTCTAACCAAAGCACTAAGTGTAATTTCTGTCTGCTGCCTCGTTCCCCTGCTGTCAGCACGAGTCACTTCTGACATGTTTTCCTGACACCAAGAGAAAGAGGTGACAGGGGAAGGAGATCTAGCACACAGCCTTTGATTGACAGCATCAGCTCTGTTCCTGGGGGGAAGGGTGGGGGGGGGGGGGGTTGTTCCTATCTCCCAGGAACAGGGGAAGGGACACTGGGCTCTACAGAATGTGACTTCGGCTCTCCGCCCCCCAGTTTTCTGAATGCTCAGACAAACTGTATAAATTCTGGACTTTGAATGAAGAGAAGATTGCAGATAAACAGGTACAACTTATGTAGGAGGATTTGTCATCTCTGTGTGTGGCCTGAGACCGGTCACTTCACTGGGGTATATGTAAGGATTTACAACCGAAACAGATTCCTTGTAAATTTTTACGAAAAATTACAATGTGCGCTCATGGGGAAGGTCAGTGACACCACTGTGCTCCTTAGCTATAAAAAATGAAATTGGTGTCACCCTCCTCCTGACTGTCTACAAACATCTTTGCTTGGAGATAAATTGGGGTTGCCACCTGTCCAGGATTCACCCGGACATTTCGGGTTTGGAATCCTGTGTCCGGGTTTCAGTCTGCCTGAAATCCGGACACATTATTTAGACTGGGCTGTGGCTCCCCAAGTAGCTTAGATAATAACACAAGAATCTGTTGCCATTCGGGATCTGCTCTCTGAGGGTAGGTTTGGCATCACTGGGGGGGGGGGGGCATGATGTTAGTAAGAGCAGTTTGGCCACACCCACTGTTTGCCACAGCGCACTGCATTACCACTTTCCTTAGGGGGCACCCAAAGGTGTCCCAGGTCTTTTATAATCCTATACTACGAAAAAAATGTGCCTTGTGCCGCTAAAGTGTTCGGGTTTGGTTTGAAGAAAAGGTGGCAACCCTAAGATAAATATTCATGCAAGCTGATCGAAATGTCACTGCATGGTTTCAGATAGATTAATTCCGGTATCATCTTGCGCCACCTAGTGGCCAAAATGTGGTACAGTTTTCTGCAACACTTCGGTGAGAAATGCTTTGCGCCATTTTGGCAACCAGATGGAGATGATGATACAGGCATTAATCTACAGCAGCCTTTCTCAACCATTTCATCCCAGGGGAACCCTTTCATTTTCAGGTCTCGGGGGAACCCCTGATAAAAACCCACTAATTGGGTGGTCAGTGGGAACAATGCCCCTTACTTTGTTGGTCAGTGAGAAGAATGCCCTTTACAGTGGTGGTAAGAATGCCCCCCCCCCCCCCCTTACAGAGAGCTATAAATATTATTGGTGTCATACCACTGGCTCCTCCAAGTGTCATTGGCTCAAAACTATGTAGGCACCATCAAATAGGTGGTAAATCAGCCACAGCTGAAGGAACCCCTACCCACCTCTGGAGGAACCCTAGGGTTACACAGAACCCTGGTTGAAAATGGCTGATCTACAGTATTTAAAAACATACATTTCCTTCAGCTTGCATGAATGTTTCTGACATTCCTGCAATGAATGTCTTATAAATAGAACCCCTCAAGTTTATCTCCTTGCAAGAAGTTTCTAGACAGCCAGGAGGGTGATTGTGATGGCATCATTCATCGCAAGAGCTCCTTATATTTTACAAAGTTTTCCTGATCAGTGATAAGGCAGGAACTCCATAAGAACGGGGTGCTGTTCATTAAACAAGCCAAAGGAAGCCATACTAAGTTAAATGACATATGAGCCCCAGAAAAGACATCTATTACTTAGAACAGCGATGGCGCCCTACAACGTAATGTATCTAGAAAGATTGATGTGAACCTTCAGGTCCCTCTCGATCTCTTCGTACAACTTGGACAGCTTCTCCTCGCGGTTTTCCAGAGATGTACTGGCCTCGTGGTGCCGTTTCTGCCAGTCTGCAAAATAGGTCTTGTCCAAATCTTTGTATGCCAGGACCAGAGTGCGTAGGCCCTCGCCAGCAAACTCCTATGACGGGGGAAGAGTGAGAGAAGGACAAGGAAGGATAAACAGTTAGGAATAATTTGATAGATTGGACATTTTTGATGAGCGAGTCTATGGATGGTCCTTATTAAAATAATTTTTATTTTATTTTAGACCCCTGATCAACACATCTATATTGCCTTGTAGGCTACAACTATGGGCATTAATATGAATATTAGACCTGGGATCGCAGCTCAGGGTTGGTGGGAACCCCTTGCATTGGCACAGCAGGTGTACAGACCTGGGAACTCAGCTCAGAGATGATGGGAACCCCTCATAATTGACGCAGCAGGTGTACAGACCCGGGAACTCGGCTCAGGAATGATGAGAACCCCTCATAATTGACACAGCAGGTGTACAGACCTGGGAACTCAACTCAAATATGGTGGGAACCCCTTATAATGGGTACAGCAGGTGTACAGACCTGGGATCTCAGCTCAGAGATGGTGGGAACCCCTCATAATTGACGCAGCAGGTGTACAGACCCGGGAACTCGGCTCAGGAATGATGAGAACCCCTCATAATTGACACAGCAGGTGTACAGACCTGGGAACTCAACTCAAATATGGTGGGAACCCCTTATAATGGGCATGGTAGGAGTAAAGTGCCAGGAACTCAGCACAGGGATGGTGGGAACCCCTCATAATGGGCACAGTAGGTCTACAGACCTGGGATCGCAGCTCAGGGTTAGTGGGAACCCCTTGCATTGGCATAGCAGGTGTACAGACCCGGGAGCTCAGCTCAGAGATGATGGGAACCCCTCATAATTGACACAGCAGGTGTACAGACCCGGGAGCTCAGCTCAGAGATGATGGGAACCCCTCATAATTGACACAGCAGGTGTACAGACCTGGGAACCCAACTCAGATTTGGTGGGAACCCCTCATAATGGGTACAGCAGGTGTGCAGACCTGGGATCTCAGCTCAGAGATGGTGGGAACCCCTCAAAATTGACACAGCAGGTGTACAGACCTGGGAACACGGCTCAGGAATGATGGGAACCCCTCATAATTGACACAGCAGGTGTACAGACCTGGGAACTCAACTCAGATATGGTGGGAACCCCTACGGTAGGTGTACAGACCCAGGAACGCAGCACAAAGATGGTGGAAACCCCTCATAATGGGCACAGCAGGTGTACAAACCTGGGAACGCAGCTCAGGGTTAGTGGGAACCCCTTGCATTGGCACAGCAGGTGTACAGATCTGGGAACTCAGCTCAGAGATGGTGAGAACCCCTCATAATTGACACAGCAGGTGTACAGACCTGGGAACCCAACTCAGATATGGTGGAAACCCCTTATAATGGGCACCCCTCATAATGGGCACAGCAAGTGTACAGACCTGGGATCTCAGCTCAGAGATGGTGGGAACCCCTCAAAATTGACACAACAGGTGTATAGACCCAGGAACTCGGCTGAGGAATGATGGGAACCCCTCATAATTGACAAAGCTGGTGTATAGACCCGGGAACTCAACTCAGATATGGTGGGAACCCCTCATAATGGGCACAGCAGGTGTACAGACCTGGGAACTCAGCACAGGGTTGGTGGGAATCCCTTGCATTGGCACAGCAGGTGTACAGACCTGGGAACTCAGCACAGGGATGGTGGGAACCCTTTATAATTGACACATCAGATGTACAGACCTGGGAACTCAGCTCAGAGATGGTGGGAACCCCTCATAATGGGTTCAGCAGGGGTACAGACCTGGGAACTCAGCTCAGGGTTGGGGGGAACCCCTTTTAATAGGCACAGCAGGTGTACAGACCCAGGAACACAGCTCAGTGTTGGTGGGAACCCTTTGTAATGGGCACAGCAGGTGCACAGACCTGGCAACTCAGCATTTAACCAAAAGATTAAAATATAAGTTTTAGTGGACATGACTTACATTCAGATGGTCGGTGGTGACGTCCTTCAAGTCTGCACTTGAGCGGTCAAGAAGTTCATAGACAATGGTGTCGGCCCCCTTGCAGTAAAGGGTCAGACGCCCCTCTGGGCTCCGCACTGCCAGAAGGAAAGAAAAAAAACAGGGTGATACATCAATGAACCCTAACAGAACAGCCTACAAATATGGTTGATGATTAGGAAGAAGGAGAACAATCAGAAGATCCCATCATAAATATTCTTATTTTGGATTTTTGCTTTTGTAGAAGTCTAGAAGAAAAAGTCCTGCCCACCAAGCTGTAGATCTTTAGTAGACACAATAGCCTATATGTGCCACCATGTTGTTCTCGTATTTCCTTTTTTTTTTCTCGTAATGGTAATTTCAAACAATGTGATTCGATGCGACTATGGACAGACACTCAAAGATAATGCAATTGCAAACAGATACAATTGCTTTCATCTAATTTCAGGCTTTAGTTCGGGGAAAGGAGTATATATCTTGGTATTATAAAAGCTTACTGTGTCATTACTGTATAGGATTCTCTTTGAAGACCTCCCATGTTTTACAACACATTTATAGCTTTCGGTGTAATTTCCGAGGCCGTGCCAATCCCATTACTCACCAATCACAGACATCCTTTTGCGTTCGTTGTTGAAGTCCAAAATAGCCAGCAAATCGTACACTTTGGTCGTCTCCATCTCTACCACAGTGATGGTCTCTGGTGTCCGGGAGCGAAACACAAAGCCAAAGTTCCTGGCTGCTGTCACCAGAGCGCCCTCGTCTGGAGACTGGGCCTGGTACAACAGTTCACCTAGGGTGGACAAAGACAGGGTAAGAGGTGTCGGTGGTGGTTCTGTTACATCCTACAGTCAACCACCAAAGGGCCCCACATGCACTGCTAGAGAAGGGGGTCCAATGGCCACTGAACAAGTTCCAAAGGAGTGCTGGACAGACACCAGCATTAAAATAAAATATTTTCCAAGAGTTCCACTGTTATGCTATTCAGTGGAATACGACTAGAGTTGAGGTTTGGATTCACCACAACTGTAGGTCTGAAATCTGTGCTCCTGCTAAATTCTGGCCTAGCCTTGTTCAATAAAACTGTCTTGAATTTTATACTGCTCTATTATCTGCAGTCTCCTAATTCTTATAGAGAAGCCTAGCCTGTACTTTTACACTCTAGTACATTTTGACCAATTCTCCCTCATTAAAATGTCAAGCAGCTGGCAAATTTTACATGGCTCTATTATCTGCAGTCTCCTAATTCTTGTTGAAAAATTCCCACCTGTATTATTTGTCTCTAGTACATTTTGGCCAATTCTCCCTCGTTAAAAATGTCCTACTGCTGGACATTTTTACTCTGCTGTATGATCTGTAGTCTCCTAATTCTTGTAGTAATTCTTCCTCTATTATCTGCAGTCTCTTAATTCTTCTAGTGAAGCCCCAGACTATTTTTTCTCTCTAGTACATTTCGGTTGATTCTTCCTCATTAAAATGTTTAACTGCTGGCCAATTTTACACTGCTCTATTATCTGCGGTCTCCTTTTTCTTGTTGAAAAAAGCTTGCTTGAATTATTTGTCTCTAGTGCATTTTGAAAAATTCTCCCTCATTAAAATGTCAAGCAGCTGGCCAATTTTACACTGCTCTATTGTCTGCAGTCTCCTAATTCTTTTTGAAAAAGCCCCACCTGTATTATTTGTCTCTAGTACACTTTGGCCAATTCTCCCTCATTAAAAATCTCCTGCCGCTGGACATTTTTACACTGCTGTATTATCTGTAGTCTCCTAATTCTTGTAGTAATTCTTCCTCTATTATCTGCAGTCTCTTAATTCTTCTAGTGAAGCCCCAGGCTGTATTTTTTCTCTCTAGTATATTTCGGTCGATTCTTCCTCATTAAAATGTTTAAGTGCTGGCCAATTTTACACTGCTATATTATCTGTAGTCTCCTTTTTCTTGTTGAAAAAAGCTTGCTTAAATTATTTGTCTCTAGTACATTTCGGACAATTCTCTCTCATTAAAAATGTCCTGCTGTTGGCCAATTTTTCACCGTTCTATTATCTGCAGTCTAGTTCTTGTAGTAAAACCCCTGCCTTCATTATTTTTCTGTAGTAAGTTTTGGACAATTCTGCCTCTTTGAACATGTCCTACTACTGACCATTTTTACACTGCTTTATTATATGCAGTCTCCTAATTCTTGTAGTAATTATTGCTCTACTGATTCTTTCTCTATTATCTGCAGTCTTTTAACTGTTTCACACATCTCCGGGGCGGCTGTGGAGCAGATTACACAGGGGTGCTGTGCGTCTTTGGCTCAGTTTCAGGTCCGAATTCAGGAAAAAAAATTGGCTTAATTCGTCCCTGAAGCAGAGAACAGGGACGCGCCTGACCCCTGCTGTGAGCCGCATCCGAGTTCAGTGTGAACCCAGCCTTACACAGCTCTGTTATCTGCAGCCTCCTAACTCTTTTAGAAAAAACCCTTCCTGAATCATTTGTCTCTAGCACATTTCAGCCATTTCTCTTTCATTTAAAATGTCCAGCTGCTGGACAATTTTACACTGCTCTATTATCTGCAGTCTCCTAAATCTTGTGGTAAAACCCCTGCCTGCATTCTTTTTCTGTAGTAATTTTCAACCAATTCTCCCTCATTAAAAATCTCCTGCTGCTGGGCATTTTTACACTGCTGTAATATCTGCAGTCTGTTAATCCTTGTAGTAATTCTTGTTCTAATTCTTGCTTTATTATCTGCAGCCTCTTAATTCTTCTAGTGAAGCCTCAACCTGTATTTTTCCTCTCTAGTACATTTCGGTCAATTCTCCCACATTAAAATGTCAAGCAGCTGGCCAATTTTACAATGCTCTATTATCTGCAGCCACGTAATTCTTGTAGAAACAAACCCCACCTGTATTATTTGTCTCTAGTACATTTCGGCCAATTTTCCCTCATTAAAAATGTCCTACTTCTGACCAGTTTTACACTGCTCTATTATCTGCAGTCTACTAATTCTTGTTGAAAAAAAACCCACCTGTATTATTTGTCTCTAGTACATTTTGGCCAATTCTCCCGCATTAAAAATGTCCTACTGCTAGACATTTTTACACTGCTCTATTATCTGCAGTCTCCTAATTCTTGTTGAAAAAAAAACAGCCTGTACTTTTACTCTCTAGTACATTTTGGTCGATTCTCCCTCATTAAAATGTTTAGCTGCTGGCCAATTTTATACTGCTCTATTATCTGCAGTCTTCTTTTTCTTGTAGAAAAAAACCTTGCCTGAATTATTTGTCTCTAGTATATTGTGGCCAATTCTCTCTCATTAAAAATGTCCTGCTGTTGGCCAATTTTGCATTATTCTATTATCTGCACTCTCCTAATTCTTGCAGTAAAACCCCGCCTGCATTATTTTTCTGTAGTAAGTTTTGGACAATTTTCCCTCATTAAAAATGTCCTGCTACTGGGCATTTTTACTCTGCTGTATTATCTGCAGTCTCCTAATTCTTGTAGTAATTATTGCCCTCCTAATTCTTGCTCTATTATCTGCAGTCTCTATCTTTCCTCTTTAGTACATTTCGGTTAATTCTCCCTCATTAAAATGTCCAGTCGCTGGCCAGCTTTAGGTTGGATTCACACTTATGCGAATTGGATGCTGTCCATCTGAAAATCAGACGTTGAGTTCACATTAGACAAAAATTTTATAGCCTGCGCATCCAGCTTTTGTCCGATGTAAAAGTCAAATCGTCTGTCGAATGCACCGTACTAACGATCCGAAAATCCGCAGACAGCTCGTCTTCAGACTTTTCCCTTCTGATTTTTGTACTGTGTGTACGAGGCCTTACATTGCTCTGTTATCTGCAGCCTCCTAACTCTTGTAGAAAAAAAACATGCCTGAATGATTTGTCTCTAGTACATTTTAGCCAATTCTCTCTCATTAAAAATGTCCAGCCGCTGGACAATTTTACACTGCTCTATTATCTGCAGTCTCCTAATTCTTGTAGTAATTCTTGTTCTAATTCTTACTTTAGTATCTGCAGCCTCTTAATTCCTCTAGTGAAGCCCCAGCCTGTATTTTTTTTCTCTCTAGTACATTTCGGTCAATTCCCCCTCATTAAAATGTCAAGCAGCTGGCCAATTTTACACTGCTCTATTATCTACAGTCTCCTAATTCTTGTAGTAATTCTTGTTCTAATTCTTGCTTTATTATCTGCAGCCTCTTAATTCTTCTAGTGAAGCCCCAGCTTGTATTCTTTTTCTCTCTAGTACGTTTCGGTCAATTCTCCCTCATTAAAATGTCCAGTTGCTGGCCAGTTTTACACTGCTTTATTATCTACAGTCTCCAAATTCTTGTAGAAGAAAACCCTGCCTGTATTGTTTACTGCACAGACTTATTTTACTCCAAGTCTATACTTCAGGAGCTGACCATCACTGCTCAGTGCTATACAGTCCATGTAGATTCTGGAAGCCTATAGGTTGACTTCTCGTTCATACCAGGCTTCTTTTCCTCAGACATTGCCGTGTGGCACAAGGCAAGCAGCCGGAAGAACTCGTGCGTAGCCTGGTCCCCAATCTTCACCGCCTCCACCAATCGATGATCATGAAACACAAACTTGGGGTCAGCCAGAGAGTTGTAGGAAAAATTCACCTTTTCTGTGTACTGTAAAAAAAGGAAACATTGCACGAATATCAATCTGTTTCCTTTATGTGACTGTCACAGTTCATTTTACAGAGGATTATATATAGTTTAAAGCTAAGGTTTAATTTGCTTATTTGAATGTCAATTTTATTTTTTTCTGACATGTTGGTGTTCTATCTTTCACTTGGATGCTATAAGTTGCAGAGTGGATACTGCTGGATAAAACAAAAAGGGTGTCTGTCTTAATTTCAGGCTGCAAAGCAACAAAATGTGATTATTTGATTCTTTTCCATTCACTGTATCTTATTGCCTGGACTCTGATTGTAAAGATTCTATAATGGCAAGCTTACCTCATTAATCTCTAGTCTATTCCCAGCATAGTCAAACACGTCCCCTGCAGAGAGAAGTACAGAGCCAATGAGAAATTCTTGCAGAGCACCATTTAATCATTTATTAAATTGCTCTATATTAAGGAGAAATTATGGTGAGGTGACATTCATATGGGCACCACTGATGTTTGCCATATTATCTCCTCTTTATAATTATCCCCTACAATTGTCAGCTCCATCTAGTGGCAACAATGTGATATTTATTTGGATTGAGGTATTTCAGGAAAAATACCTCATTATGGCCACTTGATGGCGATGAAGGTCAAAAGGGATAATTATATTACCGTACAAACAATACAAAATGTGTTAGGCTCATGTGAATGTTTATAAAATCTGCACAGCTAATATTTTATACATAGACCTCTAAGCAACACGTAATTCACCTTGCCAGTAACCAGGCCAGCCAACAAACTGAACATTTTCTGATTCCCCCCTCAATATATATAAGAAATTGCTATCTGTTAATTATATTGTACAATGAGAAAAGAAACACCCCATCAAATGGTTTATTTTGTAAATGGGAACCCCTCATAATGGGCACAGTAGGTGTACAGACTCAGGAACTCAGCAGGGGGGTGGTGAGAACCCCTGATAAAGGGCATAGCCGGTGTACAGACCTGGGAACTCAGCACAGGAATGGTGGGAACCCCTCATAATGGGCACAGAATGTGTACAGACCCAGGAACTTGGCACAGGGATGGTGGGAATCCCCATAATGGGTACAGTAGGTGTGCAGACCTGGGAACACAGCACAGGGATGGTGGGAGCCCCTCATAATGGGCACAGTAGGTGTACACACCTGGGAACTCAGCACAGGGATGGTGGGAGCCCCTCATAATGGGCACAGCAGGTGTACAGACCTGGGAACTCAGCACAGGGATGGTGGGAGCCCCTCATAATGGGCACAGTAGGTGTATAGACCTGGGAACTCAGCAGGGGGATGGTGAGAACCCCTCATAATGGGCACAGAACGTGTACAGACCTAGGAACTTGACATAGGGATGGTGGGAACCCCTCATAATGGGCACAACAGGTGTACAGACCTGGGAACTCAGCAGGGGGATGGTGAGAACCCCTCATAATGGGCACAGAACATGTACAGACCTAGGAACTTGGCATAGGGATGGTGGGAGCCCCTCATAATGGGCACAACAGGTGTACAGACCTGGGAACTCAGCAGGGGGATGGTGAGAACCCCTCATAATGGGCACAGAACATGTACAGACCTAGGAACTTGGCATAGGGATGGTGGGAATCCTCATAATGGGTACAGTAGGTGTACATACCGGGGAACTCAGAGATCTCCCCAACAGAACCTCTGAGAGTTAGAAAACACTGTTTAGTGGCATCCACCAAAGACTGAATTACAAATTTCAATAAGTCCCGCAGTCCTCTTACTATGAGTCATACAATGTAGATCCAAGTTTGGTAATGAGGCTGAAAAAATGTTTCACTCAGATATAAACACTGTTAGCGCAGAGCACCAAGAAAATGATAACTTGCTATTTATTTATAAACATTGATAAAACACTTGAACCTTTTTTTTTCTAGACAGTTTACTAAGTATCAGATTTGATATAAATCTTCAAATAGTCCCATTTAAAGCTCACCTAAACTCCTTTATACTTACCTCCCCTCCAGCAATGCGAGCACCCTTGTAGGTCCTTCCATCTTCTTCACCTGGTCTTCTTTTTGGTTTGATGTCTTTCGCCATCTTGGTTGGCCGGTTCGGGGATCATGCAACTCCCACGCAGTCTTTCCTGGCACCAGTGGCGTCGCTGGGGGGGGGGGGGGGTGGTTTTTGGGGCTATAGCCCTGAATCTGGGGCCCATAGCCCCGTGTCTCTGCATGTAAGGGGGGCTCTTTGGGAACCCTGATGTAAGGGGGGGCTCTCTGGGGACCCTAATGTAAGGGGGGGGCTCTCTGGCAACCCTGATGTAAGGGGGGGCTCTCTGGGGACCCTGATGTAAGGGGGGCTTTCTGGGGACCCTGAATGGAGGAATAGGCTCTCTGGGAACCCTGATGTAAGTGGGGGGGCTCTCTGGGGACTCTGATGTAAGGAGGAGGCTCTCTGGGAACCCTGATGTAAGTGGGGGGCTCTCTGGTGTAAGGAGGAGGCTCTCTGGGAACCCTGATATAAGTGGGGGGCTCTCTGGGGACTCTGGTGTAAGTAGGAGGCTCTCTGGGAACCCTGATATAAGTGGGGGGCTCTCTGGGGACTCTGGTGTAAGGAGGGGCTCTCTGGGACTCTGGTGTAAGGAGGAGGCTCTCTGGGGACCCTGATGTAAGGGGGGGGGCTCTCTGGGGACTCTGATGTAAGGAGGAGGCTCTCTGGGACTTTGGTGTAAGGAGGAGGCTCTCTGGGGACCCTGATGTAAGGGGGGGGCTCTCTGATGTAAGGAGGAGGCTCTCCGGGGAACCTGATGTAAGGGGGATCTCTGGGGACTCTGATGTAAGGAGGAGGCTCTCTGGGAATCCTGATGTAAGTGGGGGGCTCTCTGGGGACTCTGGTGTAAGGAGGAGGCTCTCTGGGAACCCTAAAGTAAGTGGGGGGCTCTCTGGGGACTCTGGTGTAAGGAGGGGCTTTCTGGGGACCCTGACGTAGGGGGAGGCTCTCTGGGGACTCTGGTGTAAGGAGGAGGCTCTCTGGGGACCCTGATGTAAGGGGAGACTCTCTGGGGACTCTGGTGTAAGGAGGAGGCTCTCTGGGGACCCTGATGTAAGGGGAGGATTTCTGGGGACTCTGGTGTAAGGAGGCGGCTCTTTGGGGACCCTGAGGTAAGTGGGGGGCTCTCTGGGGACTCTGGTGTAAGGAGTAGGCTCTCTGGGGACCCTGATGTAAGGGGAGGCTCTCTAGGGACTCTGGTGTAAGGGGAGGCTTTCTGGGGACTCTGGTGTAAGGGGAGGCTTTCTGGGGACTCTGGTGTAAGGAGGAGGCTCTCTGGGGACCCTGATGTAAGTGGGGGGCTCTCTGGGGACTCTGATGTAAGGAGGAGGCTCTCTGGGGACCCTGATGTAAGGAGGAGGCTCTCTGGGGACCCTGATGTAAGCGGGGGGGCTATCTGGGGATATATATATATATATATATATATATATATATACACACACTCACATGTATATTACTGTATATACATGTGTATGCCCGCCCAAGCGTATGACTTTCTTTACTATGCTGCTATGGGCTCCAGCCCCAGATCTTTTCTAGACCTAGCAACGCCCTTGCCTGGCACCAAGTCATGCCGGGATTGTACACTGAGCTGAGGCCACACAGTGTATCTCTGCCTTCCTACAGCCTGTCTTTAGGCTTTCTGCCATATTTATACTATATATATATATATATATATATATATATATATATATATATATATATATATATATATATATATATATATATATATATATATATATATATAAAAATAATGACAACCATTTGTCACCCGCTCACCGTAGGAGTTGCTATTGATGGAACACTTGTTGAAGGTCATGACGTTCTGGGTGAGAGTCCCGGTCTTGTCAGAGAAGATGTACTTGATTTGCCCCAGCTCCTCATTGAGGGTGGTGGTTCGGGCCTCCGCCGGGGTGTCCTTCTTGGGGTAATACATCTTGCGGTCCCAGTTGATGTAGTAGCTGTTCCCCAGCCGAATGATCTCAACACTGTTCAGAAGAAGATAATGACATCCGCTGAGAATTTGGCGGTACGCTGATTTTGGCCAACACAATGTCAATCTGCATATTTTTGATTGGGGAAGATGCGTGTTGATTACATCACTTACCAACCACTAGACGCGTGCAATTCGTTTTATTACACTTCGAAAATTTGGAAGAAATTTTCGTTATTCTGAGATTCGGATGAAAATAAAACGATAGAATAGAATCGAATAGACAAGAATAGAATACAACACAATAGAGTAAAAAAAATAAAGGAATAAAATATAAAATAATAGAACAAAAAAGAACACAGTAGAATATAAAAGAATAGAATAAGACCAAACATAAAAAATTGAATAAAAAAAGTATAGAATATAAAATAAGGGAATATAATAGAATATAGAAGAATTGAATAAAACAGAATAGAAAATATAATAACGTAAAATAATAGAATAAAACAAATTAGAAATCCAAAATTAGGGAAATGTTTCCATTGTGTACATCTCTACTATTTCTCAAAGGCGTTATGCTTCTAAGTACATGAACGAGTTCACACCAAATAACTTTAGAATGGATGAGGACAATACAGGACATCATAATACAGGAGTCTCTGTCAGTAGACAGTCATCTTCTGAGCTCCTTTCAACCTCAGAGCCCCATCTAAGTCTACCTACAACCATAACAGTTCCAGCACTGGTCTTACCTTACGTAGAGTGAGATGGGCACCACGGTATTCAAGATAATGACATACGACCAGAACATTAGGAACCCTGAGAATGCTGCATTGGTAGTGCCTTCTGGCCATGGGAGATACACCTGAAAGTAATAGCCTTGCTTGGATTCCCAAATCCCATTGCCGATAGCCAAGATGATGCACATGACAGCCAAGAAAACAAAGATCTGCCAAGAAATGGAAAGTCACATTGAAGGATCTTTATTTCTTGAGCCAGGACAGAGTTTCCCAAATCAAAGCCCTCCACCAGCAGGTCATCTTTTGTGGATATCTACATGGGTAGCTAAATGCTGAGACACTCATTACCCCACCTGTGTGTACGTAGGTGGAGATACCTTCAAAACACGCATTGCTTGGTAAACATTGGGCTAGGACAGTATTTCGTACAATTCAGTATAACCACTAATGGCAACTGTGGTCATTCAAAGATAATCAGAACAGATGCCAAAGTATTTTTCAGGTATCTACCGAAGCCTCATTGGAACTAAAGAAGTGGCTTAGAGACACTACGAAATGTATTCAACATTACTTAACAAGTCCAATTGTAATGTGACCAACTACTACCAGCTATTTTTTAGCACTGGATCATAAAGGCACACAAGTTTTGGCACCCTAATGCCGCGTACACACGATCAGACTATCCGGTGGGCTTAGTCCGGCGTACAAACCGCCAGACTTTGCAGACTTTCCGAACGAGCGGACCTGCCCACACACGACCGGACTTTTCCGGCAGACTAGGTCCGGCGGACAAACCGCCGGACTATGGCTGGAGTCCGCCGAACTTTTGAAATGAACGGACTTGCCCACACACAGAGAAAAGTCTGTTCATTTTGAACGTGGCTCCAGGTAGACGGGATAAGCGAAGGAGGTCAATTGACACATGACCAAGTCCGCCGGATAGTCTGATCGTGTGTACGCGGCATTAGGCAACCCCCCACACTGCCAATATCAGCTCTTTTACACTGGACATTTCCTTGCTTCCTGGCCAAGAATATTTTTATAATGGGTAAATGAGATGACTATTCCTACTGATGAAGGGAAAAAACGTGCGGCCATAAACTTTACTGGGAAAAGCCCTCTATTTGCCTCTGGTGTCTACTCTGCCTGATGGTAAATCCAACTCTGGTAGCAGTTGTACGTTTTTACACTCCAAAAAAATCTTTTATTTTACAGGGTTGATCCCAAAAAAAACATGAGAAGTGACATAGACGTGGTAATAACTAGTGAATTTACAGAGATCTTTCTAAACCCTTATAACGAGACGGCGCTGTAGGAAAGAGGATTTGCACCCTAAAGAGGGAACACTTTATCATCGCTATGCTGGTATCTGATAATAATTCACACGTTTAGCCATGTAAATTGAAGGATTAACATCTCTGCAGCAGGGGCGGACTGACCATTGGGCCACTTGGGCACTGTCGGAGGGCCCCATGCCACTAGGGGGCCCCATCAGGGTTGTCAGCCTCAGTAAAACCAGGGACAGTATGTAAAAATGTGTGTTTTTTTTTACATCTGTCTCTGAAATGTCCCTTACCGACATCCTTTTGGTCTAAAAATCCAGAGATTATAGCTGCCCCACCTCTCCAGTACCTTCTCAGCCAATAGAAACATGTCTGTGTATACTGTGTGATTGTATACTGTGTGTGTGTGTGTGTGTGTGTGTGTGTATACTGTGTAGCCCCATAATCTCCGATTGCCTGAGGGCCCCATAATCTCCTATTGCCCGGGGGCCCCATAATCTCCTATTGCCCGGGGGCCCCATGAGTTGTCAGTCCACCCCTGCTCTGCAGACTTTGTGACACCAAGGATGGGATGGTGTAACTAGAACAAGGTGGCTCCATAGCTTCCACACCTCCCATCTTGTTCTTGGACAATCAACATCTGCCTTGACACATTCAATGGTGATTGGGTTGGGTTGTCTCCCAACACTCACTGGAACTGAAGAAGTGGCTTGGAGAAGCAACGGAATGTCTTCAACATTTCAGAACAAGTCTAGTTGAATATGACTGACTACTACTAACTATACCATGACCTGGATATATGAGAACCTTCACAGATATTTACAAGTGAAAAAATACCCCTTTGGTTCCTGAACTGCTCTCTATGGGCCCAACCATGTCACGGTGAAGGCAAAAGTTCCTATTTCCAAGTGTTTCTGCACCCATAAATAAAACAAGGTAGTTCCACAACGTTTACACCTTCTATCCTGTTCTCCAAGCTGACAATCAGCATCTGCCTTGACACATTCCATGGTGATTGGATTAAGGTGTCAGTGCTATGTGTGGGGTTCTCTTTCCGACACTCATTAGAACTGAAGACATGGGTTGGAGAAGCTATGAAATGCCTTCAACATTACAGAACTCCAGTTGAATGTGACTACTACTACCAGCCAAACCAAGACATGGACATGTGAGAACCTTCACAGACATGTACATGAGAAATTTGCCTTTGGTTCCTCAAAGTGGTTGTAAACCTCAGACATGAAATATGAACAAAGCATATCCCTCTATAGTGTGTGTGCTTGTCTCAACCCACAGCACTAAGTGTAATTTATGTCTGCTGCCTCCTTCCTCTGCTATTAGCATGAGTCACTTCTGTGGAGTATTCCTGACACCAAGAGAACAGTGGTAACAGGAGGGCACAGCCTGTGATTGACAGCCTCAGCTCTGTTCTCTATGTGCTGTGTGAAAAGGGGGGGGGGGGGTCCCAGACCTAAGAGCTCTCCTTACTGATGTAACTTCAGCTTTGTCCCCTGCTTGCTTTTTAGAGCTGAGAGATCCTGTATAAATTCAGTACTTTGGATGTAAGAGAAAGACTGCTGTAGATAAACAGGTACAACTTATGTTGGAGGATATGTTTCAGCTCTGTGTATCATCTGAGGCCAGTCACTTAACTGGGTATATAGAAGGGTTTTCAACCACTTTCAAGCAGAAATAAACTCTCCTATCCTTTGAAGCAAGGAAGATGCCTTTTTAGCCTACAGTTGTGATGGTGCTGCCCATGTGATCAGTTATTAAACAAGTCATTTAAAGACTTGACAGTTTGGTTGAGAGCAAGACCAGCTGTGACAGTTATCATTCCCGGCAAGCCGTGACTATAACGGTTTTGGAAAACCAATAAATTGGTGGATTTGGTCCTGCTTTAACTGCTTTCTATGAGCCCAACCCTTATCTCGGTGAAGGCAAAAGTTCCTATTTCCAAATGCTTGTGCACCCATGACACCTACCCATAGGACCAAAACATTCATGAGACGGTCGATACTGGTTCTCTTTAGGGTGGTGCGTCCGCTGTTCTGCATCAGCTTGGTGTCTGGCCCTGTGAAATGATAAAAGGATGGAGTACTGGTTACTCACGTTCAGAGAATTGGACCTTTACTTGCTCCCGGCTCTAATAGAGGACATAGAAAACTGACCTGCGAAGATGACCATGCCAAAGCACCACTCTGTGTTCCTGATGGTGCAGCCACGTAGCAGGATCTTGCCATTGTCCAGAGAGTATTTCTCCCCCTGATAGGTCAGAGTTCCTGTGAAAGTGTCCAATCGGTTATTGGGAGCCTCGCACGCGATTTCACCTACAGAGATGGAAGAAAAGTCCTACAGAATTATCTTGCATTTTAAAGAGAATTCGGAAAATTTTAATAGAAAGCTGAACTCCGGGAGAAGACAAATTTAAATGCATTGTTACATCCAGCTAACAAAAGTACCTGATCCTGTCCTTGTTTCAGCAGCTTCCTGTCATTCCTAGCACAGCAGCCTTGGGAACGGGAGGGGAAACAGTAGAAGCTAATCAGACCGACGAGGAACATGCTGAAAGGAGGAGAGTGTTGCTGCTGTTTCATTGTCCAATCAGGAGGCTGTCCAGGGGCGCAAGGAAAAGCTATAATTACCCGATCCTTTGATTCTCTGGAAAAAAAAAACACTCCCCCATGTCCAATTGGTGGACTGTTCCTACTATGCTCATGTCCAGTGCAGTCCATGAGCGTAATGACGTCACTAACAGTCCATTCACAAGACTGCTAGCGTGTAGGGTGGGGGGGAGGGGGGCAGGAGCAGTGGATTAGGTAAGTATATCTCCATTTTGCAATCCCCTAGACAAAAACAGACAGTTAACCCTTGCAGTGTGGGCACAGCCCCACTGCTTTGGAAAATAGAAGTGTTGCCCGGAGTTCTTCCTTAACTCGAGAGTGGTGCCATCCTCCCACTTGGGATTTCAGAAGTTACGCAAATATGAAAATGATGGCTGGATGTCAGTCTAGGCCCTTGTACACACGGTCGGACATTATGACAACCAAATCCGTTGGATTTTGTGCAACGGATTTTGTCCGACGGATTTTGTCCGAAACTGTTGCATACACACAGTTGGACAAAGTTGTCGGACAATCTGATCGTTCAGAACGTGATGACGTTATTTCGTTACGACGGGACTACGTTCAGGCTAGTAGCCAATAGCTTTGGTCTAGGAATTTGATCTGAGCATGCGTGGCACTTTGTCCGATCGGAATTCTCTACACACGATCGGATCATGTTGTCGGAAAATTTTATAGCCCTGCTCTAAAATTTTGTTGGTCGGATATTCCGACGGAAACAGTCCGATGGAGCCCACACACGGTCGGATTATCCGACAACACGGTCCGATTGGACATTTTCCGTCGGAATGTCCGGCCGTGTGTACAAGGGCTTAGAAGTGGACGTTCCTCGGCAGACTATTATTACACACAGACCACCCTAGGTAACGCCTACAGATGAGGATGAGCCTCCATGATTGGTTTGAAAGCCTCGTACACACGGTACGATTGTTTGCCAACCGAACGTCTGATTTTTGTCAAAAGGGGGTGTGCCAGGATCTTGTCTCGCATACTAACGTTACACAATTGTCGTGCCACAAACACGTAGTGACGTACTACGAGGAATTTCATCTCTTGAGTGCCACCCTTTGGGCACCTTCTGCTAATGTCGTGTTTGGTGAGCATTGATTCTGAGCATGCGTGTTTGTACTTTCGACTTTTGTGTGAGGGATTTGTGTACTGATCATACGAAAATCTGACGTCAAACCGGTGTCCGCCGAAAATTTACTAGCTTGTCATCCAACATTTGTTGGCAGAAAGTTGGACAAGAATTGCCAAAAGGAGCGTACTAACAGTAAGATTTTAGGACAACAGTCTGTCAACAGACAATCTCTTGCCAACAATCGTACCGTGTGTATGAGGTTTAAGACTTTATATTGCTTAACTAATTTTGGTTCAATACAGAGTGCACACCAGAGCACTATGGGTCACCTAAGCAAAAAGTGCACCAGGAGCTGTTTGCCTTCACACACTCTGTCTTTAGCTGTAATTTCATATAGAGCCAACTGTACATAGAAGAAAAAATGAGGGAGGGGGGTAGAGCCACGGCTCTGACTCATTCAGTTATGTGCATACATTCCAGATTGAGCTGTTGAGCTCTGTAAACAAGTTTCTTTTCCCGTAAAGCCATACATGGTTGGACATTCGTACAGAAATTCTGAAAAATTGTTCATCAGAACGTTCTGTCTTGTCATCAGAAAGTCAACTTAGTTCGAAAAACTGTAAAAATGTAATCCGGGCCTGGTACCTAAATGGAATCCTAAACGTGTTAAACAGGTTTAATGTGTGATTGTTCTGAAAGGAAAACCACATTCATGGTTAGAATTTCTCGTTCTTCTAATGTTCTACGGCCAAAGCGAAGGTCAATTTGACCCCGCTAACCATTAATAAATTGAACCAAAATGTTCATACAAAATTCTACTGGTGAAAGTCCAGTTTAGAGAAGGTTAAATAGATTTTGGTTGCTTTGGCCTTTCAATCCCCATTCACTGATACTCATCTCCCTCACCACCCCAATCTTCTGCCAAAGCCATACCCTGAGTAAGCACTGTGTAGGATAGTGCTGGACCTTTCACAACGTTAACTTTTTCCTCTTCATGTGTTCATGGCTGGGGGACAAGCATGTCAGGTCCATGCACCACATCCTGGGAGGAAGCCACATGCTTCTCCATGCCCAGAAATGGCTATTTACCTGAGGCCTCTAATAGGACAATAGATCGGAGAAGGAACATGGTGAAGGTGAATATCAACAGATGGAGAGTTGCACTTACAAGAGACCCTGTCTGTCCTGGATGGGTAATATAACGGGTTCTCTTTAAGGCTAGCCGGCTAAATTTTAACCTTTTGGCTTAAAAAAGTATGAAACATTCATTAGCATCATAAATGATGTGTACCAAGCATACCATCGAATTGTGACAACTGGTTCAGGTCCTCCCCCATGTCTGCCGATATGGTCAGTGCCTGCTTCACCTTGAGGTTGGTTTCCCTGAAAGAAAAGTGCATGAAGTGAGAAGCTTTTCCATGAATGTGAGAGACTGGGGTCCTAAATCATCAAGCTGTTACCACAATTAAAATATATGTTCATTTTTTATTTCTGAACTCATGGTGCAGTGTGCAAAAACACCAAAGTGTACCAAAAAGTGTACTTAGGGTGTGTCAAATGGTCCCCTTACTTCCTTGACCTCCTGGAGTGCAAGACTCCTAACGGGGATAGGGCACACCCAGGTCCACCTAGCCAAATGGTCAGGCGGACACCGCTTCTGATGATCGGCCAAAACCGATCGAGTACTGGGTTCTCCCAAAGAGAGACCCCCCCCCCCCCCAAGGCAGGGTAGGAAAGAACCCAAGGGCCACATCTCCTCCCCCTAGATTTTGGGGTAGGCCAGAAGACCCACATCCTGAGTGCATACAGATGAAAGTGACCAAAAATTGAGTCTGGGCAAGAGCAATGGCTAAGCCTTGAGGCCTGGTATGTTAATGCAAACTTTTTTGGGGGATTTTTTTTGGGGGGATACAAAAGAAAAAAGACTCCCTTTTGGGTGTGTGTTACTGTCTGTATCCCCCGTCGAGGAGATTCACCCTTCTGGCGACCATTGTATCATGAACAGAAAGTGATGGGAAATGTTATTGTGGTGACCACTGTCTATGATGGGAATACCCTTTACTTCTACTTTCTGTTGTGGTTCCAAGACTCAGCAGGACACAGACAGCAAAATTTAACCTGATAGGGGTTTGAACCCTTTGCTACTCCGTAAAAAAAAAAAAATCTCTCTTCTGAAAATTCTAGCTCCTTGGCTGGTATGAGACTGGATTTCCAGTGACATCCTTGACCAAATATGGTTGTGTCCATGTTTGATCAATGACACCACCTGAGGGAGATCCCACCCCTTTTGTTTGATGTGTGATTTTATTTACTATTTACATTTTTTTGGAAATAAGTAGAGGAAATATGTACCACTTACTCTTTCACAAAGGAAGGATGGTATCTAGGGGGCCCCTTATGGTTAAAGGGGGCTTTCAGATTTTGCTATGCCCCCTGTCCGCAGCCCATCTCAATCACTGGGAGAGGGTTTGTGGGGAAGAGGCCCTTGTCCTCATCAACATGGGAATAGGGTGTTGCCGCCGCCATTGCCGGTAAGGCTTCATGGGCCGGATCCCTGCTGTGCATGCGTGAAGCGCGCTGCGCTGTGTTACTGGCCCGGCCGCAGGGAGAGGAGAACGGGGCCGAATTTGTGACATACCTCGCTGTGGCGAGGTCCGATGGAAGTGGGGACAGGTTTCCTAATGTGGCACCCGAGGGGGGGGGAGGGAATCAGATAAGTGTTATTTCCACTTCAGGGTTCCAGGGTTTTATCTTCTTTTCCTTTAAGCCCTTCACCCACAGGTTCTTGTCCTCATCAACATGGGAATAGAGTGCTTCATCAGGTGGGGCCTCCTTAAGATTCTAGGGTTTTACCTCCTTTTCCACTAAGCCCTCCGACCGCAGGCCCTCACAATCACTGGGCCAGGGTTATAGGGAAAAGGCCTTTGTCCTCATCAAAGTGGGAAAAAGATTGCTTTATCGAGGGGCCCACCTTAAGGTTCCAGGGTATTACCTCCTCTCGCCCTCAGATCCCCACAACCACTGAGCCAGGGTTGTGGGGAAGAGGCCCTTGCTCCCCATCAACATGGGAATGGAGTGCTTCATCAGGAGGGGCCTCCCTAAGGTTCCAGGGTTTTAACTCCTTCTCCTCTAAGCCCTTTGGCTGCAGACCCCCATAATCACTAGGCCAGGGTTGTGGGGAAGAGTTCCTTGTCCTCATCAACATAGAAATAGTGTGCTTCATCAGGGGGGGCCTCCTTAAGGTTCCAGGGTCTTACCTCCTTTTCCTCTAAGCCCTCCACCTGCAGAACCCCATAAACCACTGGGCCAGAATTTTGGGGAAGAGGCCCTAGTCCTTATCAACTTGGGGACAGGGTGCTTCAGCAGGGGGGACCTCCCTAAGGTTCCAGGGCCTTACCTCCTTTTCCACTAAGCCCTCCGACTGCAGACCCTCACAACCACTGGGCTAGGGTTATGGGGAATAGGCCCTTGTCTTCATCAAAGTGGGAAAAAGATTGCTTTATCAGGGGGGCCTCCTTAAGGTTCCAGTGTTTTACCTCCTCTCGCCCTCTGATCTCCACAACCACTGAGCCAAGGTTGTGGGGAAGAGGCCCTTGTTCTCATTAACATAAGGACAGAGTGCTTCGCCGGGGGGGATCCTTTCTCAATGTTCAAGTTATGTGATCTGGCATGGTTCAGGAAGGGGCATTTGCTTGTTCCCACCCTTCCTGGTCAGCTAGATAGCCAGTAGGCTGCATTCTCGAAAAAAGTTCTAGTGTGGATTTTGGGGGTGGGAGGGGATTTTCGCCCCTGTCAGCCAAACTGTTCTAATGTTGGCGCTGCACTGAGGGGGATATGACATAATACACAGGGAGCAGAGACCACTCTTTCAGGTAGATGAGTTAGTAGGGGGCTCTGCACTTACCCATCAAGCTCAGCGGTCTCAATGTACACCAGGCTGTTGGGTTCGCTGCTGGACAGTAAAAGCAGATCTGCCTGAAAACAAGAGAGCATTGAGATGCTGTACAGCATGCTGGCATCACAACCGACTTTGATAAAAAGAAATTGCTCTAAGTCCATCTCCACATGATATTAGAATTATATTTAAAGGAAAATAGTCAAGAAACACATAAAAGAAAGATATTCTAAAAGGGAGCATGCTAGAATTTAGAATGAATAAGGGTTTTCATATCCTGCATCAATAAAAGTATCGTTTGGTCATTTTAGTAACATGTGATTATTGTCTATTGATATTAGGATGGTCATGTGATATAAAGTCATTGTTGTGGACAGTGTAAAAGTTTAAGGGTTGTATTTATAAAAAAAAAAAAATGTACATAGCAATTGGCCAAGTGAAAGTGCATGTACATCCATTCCGTGCAAGTGGGGCAAAAATCGAATGTTATTGGGCTATTTCCTGTGCAGGTTGATTCTTTTTCATTGATTTAAAACAGAAAATGTCACATCTGGCCACTAGATGGCGCTACGTATTGGGAAATTGCTAAGATACTTAGCGCCATCTAGTGGATACATTTGATATTTTCCATTTTAAAAATCAATGAAAAACATTCAACCAGTACATTTTTTCCCCATTCACACAGAACGAATGTATGTGCACTTTCACTAGGTGAATTGCTTCGTGTTTTTTTTTTTTTATATAAATATGCCCCCCCTAAATGATACTCTGAATCTCAATTCTGGGCAAACAGTTAATACACAGATAAATGAGCTTTTTTTTTATCTGCCAAAAGATTTTAGATTTCTGTCCATCCAAGTTAGATATTTACACAGCTCTGCCACACAGTACAGCCTTGTTCGGCAATACAGGAAACCAGATTTTTCTCTCCTGCAGTTCAGTACCATTTACGGGGTTTTATCCTTTCCCCAGCCTGTGATTGGACAGTGAAAGGAGAAGCAGCATTCTGATCTCTTTTTCTCATCCTTCTGTCACTCGGCTCTCTCCTCCTATCAGCATGCTCTTGCTAAAAATGGAAGGTCCACTACCCCCCACCATAAACAAAATTAACAGTGAATAATGCTTTAAAAAGGATCTAACAAAAAAAAGGAAAAGGAAACCTTAATCCTGGGGGGGGGGGGGGGGGGCATTGATGATGTTACTCTGCCTTACTGCTGCCTCCTGGGAGAGCTGGGCACTAAAAAATTGTGAAAGAATATATCCCAGCCCATTGCAGGAATGAATTCAGGGACTGCAAAAATTTAGCAAATAAAGAGTATCCCTCAGCGGTATAGTTGTGAAAATATTAGCAGAGCTATTCTTTTTGTGCAACTGCAAGTACATTTGTTCTGTTTAAATTTGGGCAAAAAGCAAAGGTTACTAGGCTATTTTCTCTCCAGGTCGAATGTTTTTCATTCGTAGAATTGTGAAAATTAGGAAAATACTGCATGTTGGCAACTAGATGGAGGTGGTGATCATAGGAAGTATATATTTATCTGCTATGGTTGTTAGCGACACCTAGTGGCCATAATGCAGTACTTTCCTGATCCACGCTATTCTGTATGAATGTAAAATATTTAGCCTGGAGAGAAAATAGCCCCTTATTCACACAGAACGCATGTACATGCAGTTTCACAGGAAGAATCGCTCTGCTGATTTTTTAAACTCTCTTATTGATAAATGGCCAACAACGCTCTGCCCCTGCTGGCCTGAGATCATTGTCATTCCAATGTAGCCGTCAGAATGGTCCCATGGCAGGGTACAGACAAGCAGCTCACCGTCACAAAGTTGTTGTTCTCTAATTTGATGATGTCGCCCACCTGAACGTTCATCCATTTCTCGTTGCTGAACCTGTTGGAGGAACAGAAACCCGGGACGTGAGAATGGAGGAGGGTGCTCTAAGTAACATCTGATAGAAGACAATAAGGACTGCTACAAGGACTCACAGGTTGAGTCTTTTGTAGGGGCGTCCAACCTGTAGGAGTTGACTTCAGCTGAGCCTTGTGGGGGGGGTGGCAGTTGTAGAAGGGGTTAGGTGATTCTGCAGCGTGGCCCTGTAGGGTGTGGGGTTTCTGGAGGGGACTGGGGGAGCTCTGTGGGAGTTTGAGGGGGCACTATGGGACACTGTTGAATTTTAGAGACACTATGAAGGGCTGGAGGCTCTGTGGCAGGTTGGGTCGAGGGGCACTTTAGGAGGTTGGGGCGCACTGTTGGATACCATTAGAGGTTGGGGGCACTATGAAGGTCTAAAGGCTCTGCAGAAGGCTGGGAGCACTGTGGGAGGTTAGGAGGGCACTGATGGACACTATTGGAGGTTGGGGGCACTATGGTGGGCTGGAGGCTCTGCGGCAGGCTGTGGAGACACTGTAGAAGGTTGGCAGCACTGTGTAGGATGAGGGCTCTCAGGGGGCCTGGGGACCACTATGGGAGGTTTATGGTACTATCGGAGCGGGGAGGCATTGTGGGGGAGATGGAGGTTGTGGAGTGGGTTAGGGAATTCTGCAGCAGATTTGGTGGCCTTCTAGGGATGATGCTGTGGGAGGTTGGTGGGACTGTTGAACACTGTTGGAGGTTGGGGGCAATAAAAAGGCCTGGAGGCCCTACTGCAGGCTGAGGGCTCTCTAGGGGATTGGGAATCACTATGGGAGATTTGGGGAGGGGGGCACTATGGGAGCTGAGAGGCATTTGGAAGGTTAAGGGATCTGCAGCTAGCTGTAGGCCCAGATGAAGGGAGGCCACAGCCCACCAGTGGGCCATGATCTGGTGGCTGGGAATAGTTGCTCTACACCAGCCTTCCTTGACCTTTTCAACCCGCAATGACAAGACACAATGACAACTCAACAGAAGACACAATGACAACTCAACAGAAGACACAATGACAACTCAACTGAAGACACAATGACAACTCAACAGAAGATGCAAACGCAACTCAACAGAAGACACAATGACAACTCAACAGAAGACACAATGACAACTCAACTGAAGACACAATGACAACTCAACAGAAGATGCAAACGCAACTCAACAGAAGACACAATGACAACTCAACAAAAGACGCAATGACAACTCAACTGAAGATGCAATGACATCCCAACTGAGGACACAATGACAACTCAACTGAAGACTCAATGACATCTCAACAGAAGACACAATGACAACTCAGTTGAAGACGCAATGACAACTCAGAGCTCACAGGTCTGCACAGATTTTGGTATGATATTTGGTAAAGAAGGATTGCCCAATGCAGTGTAGATTGGACAACCTACAGTCACTTACCTTCCTTTGCTAAGCACCTGAACTGTGCGATTGTTGACCTGATTGTCACTTTTGTGCCGATACTGCAAAAAAAAAAAAAGAAATTTATAAAATGCTAAGTTTTACATGGACACGAGTTCAACTTGGTTTATAAATTAGCTAAATCATTGAGTATTAGGCCTGACAATATCTCCAGAGATCAGAAAAAAATAATGCCGATTGAATATAAAAAGCAGGATATTTTTTATAGAATAAAGAGCTCTAAATGAATTAAAAATTTATAATTTTAAAGAATTTCCATTCACTTCCTGATCTGGATAAACAGGAAGTCAGAGGGAAATCTCCGAAAAAGGGAGGGGATACCACTGGAAGTTATGTCCTTCATTGGGGTACCTCAATCTCCACTGTGGTCTCATAGGAGATATTTCTCTTAAATTCTTGATCTAAATACACAACAGGAAGTTGGAGGAAATCTCCAAAAAAGTGAGAACATCCACCATAAGTCATGTGTCCGTTAAGAGATTCCCTCCCCAGCACTGTGTCCTCAATGGGATTTACTTTCTCTTCTTGACTTAGTTATGAATCAGGAAGTTGAGGGAAATTTCTTACATTTGAGGGAGATTCCACTGGAAGTCGTGCATCCATGGAGGGATTCAACCCCACCCACCCCACTGTGGCCTCCTAGGAAAGATTTCCCCTCACTTTCTGACCTGGATACACAACAGAAAGTCAAAGGGAAATCTCCAAAATGGGAGGGGATACCACTGGAAGCTATGTCCTTCATTGGGGTACCTCAATCTCCACTGTGGTCTCATAGGAGATATTTCTCTTAAATTCTTGATCTAAATACACAACAGGAAGTTGGAGGAAATCTCCAAAAAAGTGAGAACATCCACCATAAGTCATGTGTCCGTTAAGAGATTCCCTCCCCACCACTGTGTTCTCAATGGGATTTACCTTCTCTTCTTGACTTAGTTATGAAACAGGACGTTGAGGGAAATCTCTTAAATTTGAGAGAGATTCCACCAGAAGTTGTGCATCCATCGACTGATTCTACCCCCACCCACCCCACTGTGGCCTCCTAGGAAAGATTTCCCCTCACTTTCTGACCTGGATACACAACAGGAAGTCAAAGGGAAATCTACAAAAAGGGAGGGGATACCACTGGAAGCTATGTCCTTCATTGGGGTACTTCAATCTCCACTGTGGTCTCATAGAAGATATTTCTCTTCACTTCTTGATCTAAATACACAACAGGAAGTTGGAGGAAATCTCCAAAAAAGTGAGAACATCCACCAGAAGTCATGTGTCCGTTAAGAGATTCCCTCCCCAGCACTGTGTCCTCAATGGGATTTACTTTCTCTTCTTGACTTAGTTATGAATCAGGAAGTTGAGGGAAATGTCTTACATTTGAGGGAGATTCCACTGGAAGTCGTGCATCCATGGAGGGATTCAACCCCACCCACCCCACTGTGGCCTCCTAGGAAAGATTTCCCCTCACTTTCTGACCTGGATACACAACAGAAAGTCAAAGGGAAATCTCCAAAATGGGAGGGGATACCACTGGAAGCTATGTCCTTCATTGGGGTACCTCAATCTCCACTGTGGTCTCATAGGAGATATTTCTCTTCAATGCTTGATCTAAATACACAACAGGAAGTTGGAGGAAATCTCCAAAAAAGTGAGAACATCCACCATAAGTCACGTCTTCGTCAAAAGATTCCCTCCCCAGAACTGTGTCCTCAAAACAGGGAATTCCCTTCACTTCCTGACTTAGTTACGAAACAGGGGGAAATCTCAAAAAAAGTGAGAGAGATCCCACCAATAGTAGAGTGCCCATCTGTCTTCAAAGGAGGGTTTCCCTTTAACTTTCTGTCCTAGTTACCAAACGGGAAGTTGGGAAAACCCTCCAAAAGCTGAAGTCATGTCCCCATTGAGAGATTAATCTCCCCCCACGCCCCACCCATCCCACTGTGACCTCATAGGAAAGATTTCCCTTCACTTTTTGACTTGGATACACAACAGGAAGTCAGGGGGAAACCCCCAAAAAAGTTGGAAGATCCACCAGAAGTCATGTCTCCCTTAAGAGATTCCCTCCCCAGCACTGTGTCCTCAAAAGAGGGACTTCCCTTCACTTCCTGACTTAGTTATGAAACAGGGGGAAATCTCCAAAAAAGTGAGAGAGATCCCACCAATAGTAGAGTCCCCATGTGTCTTCAAAGGAGGGTTTCCCTTTAACTTTCTCTCCTAGTTACCAAACGGGAAGTTGGGAAAACTTCCAAAAGCTGAAGTCATGTCCCCATTGAGAGATTCATCTACCCCCACGCCCCACCCACCTCATAGGAAAGATTTCCCTTCACTTTCTGACTTGGATACACAACAGGAAGTCAAAGGGAAATCTCCAAAAAAGTGAAGAGGGCCCAGCGGATGTCACATCCCAATTCAGAGATTCCTACCCACCACACACACTCCTTTTCCGATGAGCGCAGTAACGTTTAGGTAAAATTTCCCATAACTTTCTATCCCAGTTGCAATGGTCATCAGAACTAATATAAAACGTGCAGAGGCCATAACCGTTCCAAAACTCCACCCAGAACCAGAATAGACAAAGTTTTGGTTGGAGTTATACTTTAAACCTGTAAGTAGGAGCTATACGTCAACCCCAATACAGTCCCACACACTTCACACTACTATAACCTCTTACATAGTCATCCGTGGCATCTTTCACAGCAGATACAGCTAGCACCAGTACCAGGGGGACCACCGTAGTGAACCAGGACAAGGAGGAGACTTGTGGAATGAGCTGATAAAAAAAAAAAAAAAAAAGGAACACAAGTTAATGTAGAGATCTGAGACACCACAATGACTTCGGCAATACACAAGCACAACCTGTAGGTGGCGACAAATGCCACTGTAACATAACAGACCTAGACTCATAGACGTTAAAGGGAACATGGAGTGGGGTTTGTGCGTTTGTCTTTATTTAAAGCGGAACTTCACTCTCCCAATCGGCATTGATTATTTTTAATCCTCATGCTGCTAACATTAGTAAATAGATAGGAAAGCAGATCAAATTAACTTGTTGTAAACCTTGTTTGTGTTTTTGGTTTGTGGTGCTCAGATGCAGTGAAGACAGGGTTAAAAAAAAAAAAAATACAATACCATTTTTTTCAACATATTTTTATTACCAGTTGGGTATATTCGAAATATTGCATATTTATATTTTGCAGTTTCCATATAAGCCAGCAGGTGGAGCTTTAGTCATCTTTTCATGTCTTTTCCTATATTTTCCGCTCCTGTTTTGTTTAGAGAGCTCAGTAGCACAAGTCTAAAGTTAGAACACATAAGTCAACCAATCAGAGCTGTGTTTTATGCCTTATAGCAGTGGTTTCCCGACTTTCTAAACACAGGGCCAGTTTACTGTCCTTCAGGCTTTGGTGGAGGGGGGGGGGGGGGGGGAGACTGTGGCCAGTGGGAGTGGAGAATGCAACAGAATTTGTGGGAGTAAGAAATTCTCCATTATTGATTTTAGTGGGAGGAACAGGGCCCCATGGTTTGTACGCAATGGAGGAATGGTTCCCCAATCGTTGGTATTCAATAGAAGAACAGTGCCCCATGGTTGGTATGCGATGGAGGAATGGTGCCCCATTGTTAATTTCAGTGGAAGGAATGGTGCCCCATTGTTGGTACTTAATGGAGAAATGGTGCCCCATTGCTGGTATTCAAACAGTGCCCCATTGTTCGTATTCAACAGAGGAATGGTGTCCCATTGTTGATTTCAGTGGGGTGGAATGGTGCCCCATTGTTGGTATTCAATGGAGGAAAGGTACCCCATTGTTGGTATTTAATGGAGAAACCATGCCCCATTTTTGGTATTCAATGGAGGAAAGGTACCCCATTGTTGGTATTTAATGGAGAAACCGTGCCCCATTGTTGGTATTCAATGGAGGAAAGGTGCCCCATTTTTGATATTTAATGGAGGAAAGGTGCCCCATTGTTGGTATTTAATGGAGAAACCGTGCCCCATTGTTGGCATTCAATGGAGGAAAGGTGCCCCATTGTTGGTATTCAATGGAGGAAAGGTGCCCCATCGTTGGTATTTAATGGAGAAACCATGCCCCATTGTTGGTATTCAATGGAGGAATGGTGTCCCATTTTTGATTTCAGTGGGGTGGAATGGTGCCCCATTGTTGGTATTCAATGAAGGAAAGGTACCCCATTGTTGGTATTTAACGGAGAAACCATGCCCCATTGTTGGTATTCAATGGAGGAAAGGTGCCCCATTGTTGGTATTCAATGGAGGAAAGGTGCCCCATTGTTGGTATTCAATGGAGGAAAGGTGCCCCATCGTTGGTATTTACTGGGGAAACCATGCCCCATTGTTGGTATTCAATGGAGGAATGGTGTCCCATTTTTTATTTCAGTGGGGTGGAATGGTGCCCCATTGTTGGTATTCAATGAAGGAAAGGTACCCCATTGTTGGTATTTAACGGAGAAACCATGCCCCATTGTTGGTATTCAATGGAGGAAAGGTGCCCCATTGTTGGTATTCAATGGAGGAAAGGTGCCCCATTGTTGGTATTCAATGGAGGAAAGGTGCCCCATCGTTGGTATTTAATGGAGAAACCATGCCCCATTGTTGGTATTCAATGGAGGAATGGTGTCCCATTTTTGATTTCAGTGGGGTGGAATGGTGCCCCATTGTTGGTATTCAATGAAGGAAAGGTACCCCATTGTTGGTATTTAATGGAGAAACCATGCCCCATTGTTGGTATTCAATGGAGGAATGGTGTCCCATTTTTGATTTCAGTGGGGTGGAATGGTGCCCCATTGTTGGTATTCAATGAAGGAAAGGTACCCCATTGTTGGTATTTAATGGAGAAACCATGCCCCATTGTTGGTATTCAATGGAGGAAAGGTGCCCCATTGTTGGTATTCAATGGAGGAAAGGTGCCCCATTGTTGGTATTCAATGGAGGAAAGGTGCCCCATCGTTGGTATTTAATGGAGAAACCATGCCCCATTGTTGGTATTCAATGGAGGAATGGTGTCCCATTTTTGATTTCAGTGGGGTGGAATGGTGCCCCATTGTTGGTATTCAATGAAGGAAAGGTACCCCATTGTTGGTATTTAACGGAGAAACCATGCCCCATTGTTGGTATTCAATGGAGGAAAGGTGCCCCATTGTTGGTATTCAATGGAGGAAAGGTGCCCCATTGTTGGTATTCAATGGAGGAAAGGTGCCCCATCGTTGGTATTTAATGGAGAAACCATGCCCCATTGTTGGTATTCAATGGAGGAATGGTGTCCCATTTTTGATTTCAGTGGGGTGGAATGGTGCCCCATTGTTGGTATTCAATGAAGGAAAGGTACCCCATTGTTGGTATTTAATGGAGAAACCATGCCCCATTGTTGGTATTCAATGGAGGAAAGGTGCCCCATTGTTGGTATTCAATGGAGGAAAGGTGCCCCATTGTTGGTATTCAATGGAGGAAAGGTGCCCCATCGTTGGTATTTAATGGAGAAACCATGCCCCATTGTTGGTATTCAATGGAGGAATGGTGTCCCATTTTTGATTTCAGTGGGGTGGAATGGTGCCCCATTGTTGGTATTCAATGAAGGAAAGGTACCCCATTGTTGGTATTCAATGAAGGAAAGGTACCCCATTGTTGGTATTTAATGGAGAAACCATGCCCCATTGTTGGTATTCAATGGAGGAATGGTGTCCCATTTTTGATTTCAGTGGGGTGGAATGGTGCCCCATTGTTGGTATTCAATGAAGGAAAGGTACCCCATTGTTGGTATTTAATGGAGAAACCATGCCCCATTGTTGGTATTCAATGGAGGAAAGGTGCCCCATTGTTGGTATTCAATGGAGGAAAGGTGCCCCATTGTTGGTATTCAATGGAGGAAAGGTGCCCCATCGTTGGTATTTAATGGAGAAACCATGCCCCATTGTTGGTATTCAATGGAGGAATGGTGTCCCATTTTTGATTTCAGTGGGGTGGAATGGTGCCCCATTGTTGGTATTCAATGGAGGAAAGGTGCCCCATCGTTGGTATTTAATGGAGAAACCATGCCCCATTGTTGGTATTCAATGGAGGAATGGTGTCCCATTTTTGATTTCAGTGGGGTGGAATGGTGCCCCATTGTTGGTATTCAATGAAGGAAAGGTACCCCATTGTTGGTATTTAATGGAGAAACCATGCCCCATTGTTGGTATTCAATGGAGGAAAGGTGCCCCATTGTTGGTATTCAATGGAGGAAAGGTGCCCCATTGTTGGTATTCAATGGAGGAAAGGTGCCCCATCGTTGGTATTTAATGGAGAAACCATGCCCCATTGTTGGTATTCAATGGAGGAATGGTGTCCCATTTTTGATTTCAGTGGGGTGGAATGGTGCCCCATTGTTGGTATTCAATGAAGGAAAGGTGCCCCATTGTTGGTATTCAATGGAGGAATGGTGTCCCATTTTTGATTTCAGTGGGGTGGAATGGTGCCCCATTGTTGGTATTCAATGAAGGAAAGGTACCCCATTGTTGGTATTTAACGGAGAAACCATGCCCCATTGTTGGTATTCAATGGAGGAAAGGTGCCCCATTGTTGGTATTCAATGGAGGAAAGGTGCCCCATTGTTGGTATTCAATGGAGGAAAGGTGCCCCATTGTTGGTATTCAATGGAGGAAAGGTGCCCCATTGTTGGTATTTAATGGAGAAACCATGCCCCATTGTTGGTATTCAATGGAGGAAAGGTGCCCCATTGTTGGTATTTAACGGAGAAACCATGCCCCATTGTTGGTATTCAATGGAGGAATGGTGTCCCATTTTTGATTTCATTGGGGTGGAATGGTGCCCCATTGTTGGTATTCAATGAAGGAAAGGTACCCCATTGTTGGTATTTAACGGAGAAACCATGCCCCATTGTTGGTATTCAATGGAGGAAAGGTGCCCCATTGTTGGTATTCAATGGAGGAAAGGTGCCCCATCGTTGGTATTTAATGGAGAAACCATGCCCCATTGTTGGTATTCAATGGAGGAATGGTGTCCCATTTTTGATTTCAGTGGGGTGAAATGGTGCCCCATTGTTGGTATTCAATGAAGGAAAGGTACCCCATTGTTGGTATTTAATGAAGAAACCATGCCCCATTGTTGGTATTCAATGGAGGAAAGGTGCCCCATTGTTGGTATTCAATGGAGGAAAGGTGCCCCATTGTTGGTATTCAATGGAGGAAAGGTGCCCCATCGTTGGTATTTAATGGAGAAACCATGCCCCATTGTTGGTATTCAATGGAGGAATGGTGTCCCATTTTTGATTTCAGTGGGGTGGAATGGTGCCCCATTGTTGGTATTCAATGAAGGAAAGGTACCCCATTGTTGGTATTCAATGGAGGAAAGGTGCCCCATTGTTGGTATTTAACGGAGAAACCATGCCCCATTGTTGGTATTCAATGGAGGAAAGGTGCCCCATCGTTGGTATTTAATGGAGAAACCATGCCCCATTGTTGGTATTCAATGGAGGAATGGTGTCCCATTTTTGATTTCAGTGGGGTGGAATGGTGCCCCATTGTTGGTATTCAATGAAGGAAAGGTACCCCATTGTTGGTATTTAATGGAGAAACCATGCCCCATTGTTGGTATTCAATGGAGGAAAGGTGCCCCATTGTTGGTATTCAATGGAGGAAAGGTGCCCCATTGTTGGTATTCAATGGAGGAAAGGTGCCCCATTGTTGGTATTTAACGGAGAAACCATGCCCCATTGTTGGTATTCAATGGAGGAAAGGTGCCCCATTGTTGGTATTTAACGGAGAAACCATGCCCCATTGTTGGTATTCAATGGAGGAATGGTGTCCCATTTTTGATTTCATTGGGGTGGAATGGTGCCCCATTGTTGGTATTCAATGAAGGAAAGGTACCCCATTGTTGGTATTTAACGGAGAAACCATGCCCCATTGTTGGTATTCAATGGAGGAAAGGTGCCCCATCGTTGGTATTTAATGGAGAAACCATGCCCCATTGTTGGTATTCAATGGAGGAATGGTGTCCCATTTTTGATTTCAGTGGGGTGAAATGGTGCCCCATTGTTGGTATTCAATGAAGGAAAGGTACCCCATTGTTGGTATTTAATGAAGAAACCATGCCCCATTGTTGGTATTCAATGGAGGAAAGGTGCCCCATTGTTGGTATTCAATGGAGGAAAGGTGCCCCATCGTTGGTATTTAATGGAGAAACCATGCCCCATTGTTGGTATTCAATGGAGGAATGGTGTCCCATTTTTGATTTCAGTGGGGTGGAATGGTGCCCCATTGTTGGTATTCAATGAAGGAAAGGTGCCCCATTGTTGGTATTCAATGGAGGAATGGTGTCCCATTTTTGATTTCAGTGGGGTGAAATGGTGCCCCATTGTTGGTATTCAATGAAGGAAAGGTACCCCATTGTTGGTATTTAATGAAGAAACCATGCCCCATTGTTGGTATTCAATGGAGGAAAGGTGCCCCATTGTTGGTATTCAATGGAGGAAAGGTGCCCCATCGTTGGTATTTAATGGAGAAACCATGCCCCATTGTTGGTATTCAATGGAGGAATGGTGTCCCATTGTTGGTATTCAATGAAGGAAAGGTACCCCATTGTTGGTATTTAATGGAGAAACCATGCCCCATTGTTGGTATTCAATGGAGGAATGGTGTCCCATTTTTGATTTCAGTGGGGTGAAATGGTGCCCCATTGTTGGTATTCAATGAAGAAACCATGCCCCATTGTTGGTATTCAGTGGAGGAATGGAGTATGTATGTTGCTCTCTACATATAGTCTGTATGTCGCCTTACATGGAGTCTGTATGTCGCCTTACATGGAGTTTGTATGTCGCTCTACATGGAGTTTGTATGTCGCTCTTCATGGAGTTTGTATGTCGCTCTTCATGGAGTTTGTATGTCGCTCTTCATGGAGTTTGTATGTCGCTCTTCATGGAGTTTGTATGTCGCTCTACATGGAGTTTGTATGTCGCTCTACATGGAGTTTGTATGTCGCTCTTCATGGAGTTTGTATGTCGCTCTACATGGAGTTTGTATGTCGCTCTACATGGAGTTTGTATGTCGCTCTTCATGGAGTTTGTATGTCGCTCTTCATGGAGTTTGTATGTCGCTCTACATGGAGTTTGTATGTCGCTCTACATGGAGTTTGTATGTCGCTCTACATGGAGTTTGTATGTCGCTCTACATGGAGTTTGTATGTCGCTCTACATGGAGTTTGTATGTCGCTCTTCATGGAGTTTGTATGTCGCTCTACATGGAGTTTGTATGTCGCTCTACATGGAGTTTGTATGTCGCTCTTCATGGAGTTTGTATGTCGCTCTACATGGAGTTTGTATGTCGCTCTACATGGAGTTTGTATGTCGCTCTTCATGGAGTTTGTATGTCGCTCTTCATGGAGTTTGTATGTCGCTCTACATGGAGTTTGTATGTCGCTCTACATGGAGTTTGTATGTCGCTCTACATGGAGTTTGTATGTCGCTCTACATGGAGTTTGTATGTCGCTCTACATGGAGTTTGTATGTTCTCACAGAATTTTCTTTCCTCGATACATAATCACATGGACATGTACCCCGACTCCCATATCACCGGTGTCCTGTGTATGGGGGGGGGGGGAGGGGGTGATGGGAACGGTTCAGTGTTCCCAGTACTGCTCTATGGAATATGTCAGCACTATAGAAATGATAAACACAAGGACAGCGAGAAGTGGAAGTTGGCGGTTCCCATTTACAGAGCAGAGTTGGATCCCATAGACAATGACACCATCTGGTGATGTGGAGACACGGCCAGTACAGAACAACAGAAGGCTTTTATAACACGCTGATCACATTATTTACATTCAGGATCACATGTCTGTAATCACCGAGATTACAGATCACCAACTCCGGGGAAACAAAACACAACAAATGTGTACTTCTGTCCATCCAGACCTGAGATTTACACAGCTCTGCCACATAGCACAGCCCTGCCTAGCAGAGAAGGATACCTGACTTTTCCCATCATCTGCAATTAAGGTCAACACTTACACGCCTTGTCCGTCCCCCAGCCTGTGACATGTGCGATTCGTTTCCTTCCAAATTCTTTTTTTAAACGAATTTCGACAAATTTGTTCATTCGGAAATATCCAAAATTACGAATTTTTGAAATTCTGAATATTTCCCAATATTTTAGAAAATTCGGAAATTGGAAAATTCTAAATGTCGGAAATTCAAAAATCCAGAAATCGGAAATTGGAAAATTCAGAAATTCAAAAATCTGAAAAAAAAGAGAACGAAAATCCGAAAATTCAAAAACCAGAAAAATCAAAAATCTGAAATAATTTGGCTGTTAGTGAACATAACGAATACTAATTTATCCGAAATAACGAATTCCGCATCCAAACGAATGGAACGTAATGAATTAATAATAATAAAACATTTTATTTATTATTATTATTTATTATTATTTATTATTATTTATTATTATTATTTATTATTATTATTTATTATTATTATTTATTATTATTATTTATTATTATTATTATTTATTATTATTATTATTTATTATTATTATTATTATTTATTATTATTATTTATTATTATTATTTATTATTATTATTTATTATTATTATTTATTATTTATTATTATTTATTATTATTATTTATTATTATTAGATCGTTATGTTCCATTTGTTTTAGTTCGTTATTTCGGATAATTTGTATCTTTGGATAAATTCGTATTCGTTACTCTCACTAACAGCCAAATTTGAAAGGAAATTCCAACACCTATCATTTAATAGTTATTATTTTTCGAATTTTCAAATTTTTTTTATTTTTTCATTCTTTCAAATTTTTCGGATTTTCTGATTTTCGAATTTATGGAAAAAAACAAAAAACAAAACAAAAACAAACTAATTTTCCGGCAGGGCACACGTCTAGCCAGTGGAAGGGGAAGCAGCAGACTGATGGGTTCATCTCTGCTCACTCCTCCTATCAGCACGCTCCTTGTTAGCACATGAGTATTGCAGGACAACTGACTGGCTCATTGTGCCGCTTCCCCTCTCTGTCTGAGCTCTGCTGTACAGGGACTGCGAGAGGCTGCTACCGGGTCACACTCAGGTACTTGTACTGCTTGCGTTTTATGAAAATACATTTAACCACTTCCCACCCGGTCAATATCAGAATGACAGCCGGGCGGTGGTCCGTTATCCTGACTGGGCGTCGTACCACATCCAGCAGGATAAGATGGCAGCGTGCACGCACGGGGGGCGCGCAGAGCGGTGATCAGTGGTGCTGGGTGTCAGTTTGATACACCACATCTCCGATCGTAGTAAGGAGTCTCTGACGGAGGCTTCTTACCATGTGATCTGCTGTGACCAATCACAGCTGATCATCGCAAGAACCATGAAGTGACGGTAAAAGGCATTCCTCGGTTCACGCTGGCAGGGAGAGCCGATCAGCACATTGATTACCAGCACAGCCCCATCAGATGTGCCACCAACAATGCCAATCAGTGCCCATCAGCTACCAGTCAGTGCCCCATCAGAAACGCCCATCAGTGCCCAAAGTGCCAACCAGTGTCCATAACAGTGCCAATCAGTGCCCATCAGTAACACCTGTCTGTACCTCATCATCAGTGCTGCCCATCAGTGCCATCTATTAGTGTCCATCAGTGTCACCTGTCAGTGCCAATCAGTGCCGCCTATCAGTGCCCATCAGCAATCAATCAGTGCCCATCAGTCTGTCAGTGCCCATCAGTTCCACCTATCAGTGCCCATCAGTGCTGCATACCTGTGCTGCCTATCTGTGCCCATCAGTGCTGCATATCAGTGCTGCCTATCAGTGCCCATCACTGCTGCATATCAGTGCCCATCAAGTCTACATATCAGTGCCGCCTCATCAGTGCCCATCAGCGATCAATCCGGCCCATCAGTTCCGCCTGTCAGTGCCTATCAGTGCTACCTATCAGTGCTGCATATCAGTGTCGCCTATCAGTGCCCATAAATTCTACATATCAGTGCCTCCTCAGCAGTGCCCATCAGTGCCACCTATTAGTGCCCATCAGTGCTGCCTATTAGTGCCCATCAATTCTACATATCAGTGCCGCCTATCAGTGCCCATCAACGATCAATCAGTGCCCATCAGTTCCGCCTGTCAGTGCCCATCAGTGCCGCCTATCGGTGCCCATCAGTGCTGCATATCAGTACCCATCAATTTTACATATCAGTGCCTCATCAGTGCCTCATTAGTGCCACCTATCAGTGCCACCTATATCGGTGCCCGTCAGTTCTACATATCAATGCCTCATCAGTGCCCGACAGTGAAGGAGAAAACTAAATTTTGTAACAGAAACAAAGAAAAACGTATTTTTTTCAATAATTTTGGTCTTTTTTAGTTTGTTCAGCAAAAAAATGAAAACCGCAGAGGTGATGAAATACCAGCAAAAGAAATCTCTATTTGTGGGGAATAAATGATAAACATGTCACATGTATACAGTGTTGTATGACCGTGTAATTGTCATTCAAAGTGTGACAGCACTGAAAGCTGAAGGGGTGAAGGGGGTGAAGTGCCCGGTACTGAGGTGGGTAATGATGTAATTCTGTATTATTGATGTGTTTGGAGTTCATCTTCAAAGCTATAATAAGTCTTGGTGGAGAGTAAGAGAAGGGCGGAGCTACCGTTTCCTGGAGAAAGGTCTGCTCCCGACTTGCTGGGGAACAATAGCCAGGTCATGTGATCTGTGCTGGGGGGGGTAGGAGCTCAGTTTACATTGGTTGATCCTCCAAGTCACATGATCAGATGCCTTGGCTTCCCAGTGATAGGAGAAGACTCGGCTATGTTTATCAATGAGGAGATATCGGGTGCAATGTAATAACCAATCAGATGTGGCCATATCAGTGGATGATCTGTTGTGATTGGCTGTAGTAGTAGGTCAGAGAAGTTGGCACTGGGAAGGGTGGAGGGGGTTCCGGGGGTCTCACCTGCAGGATGAGGAGGAAGACGAAGTAAGCGTTGGCCACCCGCTGGAACTGCTCGAAGAGGTTGAGGGGGAGGAATGTGAAAACGTTGTATTTGGAGGTCTTGATTGCATTGGTCTGAAAAACACAAATACTAATTGTTACTCCGACATTCACTTTCAATTTATTTATGTTTTCACACAACTTTCACCCAAGATTCACACGGTTTTCTCATTGGATTCAGTTGACAGTGACCACCAATGTAAGGGGCACCTCACTGACCACCAATATAGGGGGCACCTCACTGACCACTAATCTAAGAGGGCACCTCATTGACCACCAATGTAAGGGGCACCTCACTGAACACCAATCTAAGGGGCACCTTACTGACCACCAATATAGGGGGCACCTCACTCACCAAAAATCTACGGGGGCACCTCACTGACCACTAATCTAAGGGGACACCTCACTGACCACCAATGTAAGGGGCATCTCACTGACCACCGATCTAAGGGAGCACCTCACTGACCACCGATCTATGGGGGCACCTCAATGACCACTGATCTAAGGGAGCACCTCACTGACCACCGATCTAAGGGGGCATCTCACTGACCACCGATCTATGGGGGCACCTCAATGACCACCGATCTAAGGGGACACCTCACTGACCACCGATCTATGGGGGCACCTCAATGACCACTGATCTAAGGGAGCACCTCACTGACCACCGATCTAAGGGGGCATCTCACTGACCACCGATCTATGGGGGCACCTCAATGGCCACCAATCTAAGGGAGCACCTCACTGACCACCAATCTAAGGGGCATCTCACTGACCACCAATGTAAGGGGCATCTCACTGACCACCCATCTAAGGGGCATCTCACTGACCACCAATCTAAGGGAGCACCTCACTGACCACCGATCTAAGGTGGCACCTCACTGACCACCGATCTAAGATGGCACCTCACTGACCACCGATCTAAGGGAGCACCTCACTGACCACCGATCTAAGGTGGCACCTCACTGACCACCGATCTAAGGGGCACCTCACTGACCACCGATCTAAGGGGGCACCTCACTGACCACCGATCTAAGGGGCACCTCACTGACCACCGATCTAAGGAATTTAGAGGAGGCTGAGCGCAATGGAGGGGACTTTTCTGAGTTAATAAAGTTGTATTAAACCCCAAACCTAAAATGTCATATATTGCAGCTCACCAATCAGTACATGTGGTGGCTGCATTAGTTTTCTCTTTTAAGCTTTTTTCCCTCCTGTTTTCCCCTGGTGATCTGGCCAATAGCACACCCCCTGTATTAGAGCATCCCCACTCTGGATGAAAGAGCACAGGAGTACCTTTGAACAGTGTCATTGTCAGTCGGGGGTGGGGGAGTGTTAGATGTACTAACACATTTAAATACACTAACAGGTTGTAGCCAAACTCCAGCTCACACTTTAGAATCAGTCACAGTCGTTTTTCTTCTTTTGGGATAAAGGTTTTTACATAAATACATAAAATCGGATGATTGTAATCCCCCCTCCTGCCAGTAGTAAATAATTTGTCTCAGTTCCTTTAACTGCCACATGAGTAGGAGAGCTTTTCTGTTGAAAAACAAACAGACTTACTGGCTGGATCACCAGGTGAAAATAAAGGAAAGAAAGCCCCTTATCTGTTTTTTTTCAGTTGATGGCTTCATTTGAAACGTGCGGAAAGATCTTTTAAAATGCGAAGCGCGCTGTTTTAACCAGCAAGGGCATTATTTTTATTGCCACGAGTCATCCTACACCATGTGGGTGGAAATGCCCTTTGAACAGAACACCATAAACACCTCCGGCTATCGATAAGCCTTCATCCAATCACAGGTGGTCAGGCCAGGCTCTGTGAGTGCGGGGTTCACCAATATCCCGTCATCAGCCGGCCCTCTGTCCCTAAATCGATTTATTAACACAGCGAAATCGTGTGATGACAGCTGACCTTTAGCTGGGTGAGATAAAGCAGGATGAGGCCTGCAAGCCCAGAAATGGTGATAAAACCCGCCGGGACCTCGCCTGGATTTCATCTCATGTGCCAGGAGTCAGGACAAAGGAGTAAGTCGGTTGCTGTTCAAGATGAAAAAAAATGTAGGTGTAGCACCCTGGTCATGGGCAGGGTTGCTAACAAATTTAGCTTGCTAGGTGGTAACTAGCCTGGCTGATTGATAGGGGATTCGCTGGCCTTTTCCCTAACTCAGGATTTGATGCACCTCTCTCTTCTGTCACTAGGTGGCATTGTTGCCTGTGGCAGTGGAATGATAAGGGCATAGGGTAGAAATGCGCACGGCCAAAAAAAATTGTTTGTTTTAGTTTTAGCCGTTTTTTTGTTTTGTTTTTTCCGTTTTTCGGGTCATTCGTAAATTCGTACATTCGTAACTTCGTACACTCGTATAGAGAACGATTGTTTTCTATGTGCCCCTGTCACACCGAGATGCAGTTGTGATGTGCAATGAAGAAAAGTATGGCATGTTCCTGCGACTCCTTTATTTGCATAGAAGAGCCACATTCATAGGCTGATCCAACGTTGGTTCATTCATATGCAAATCATGTGGCAAGTTGAATATGAACATGGAAACACTGAACCCAGTGGTCCTTTCTGCCACCCCCCCACCATTCCCATGCGGCTCATTGCATATGAATGCGCCCCCCACATAAAAACACTGCTGACCCTTCTGCCACCCCCATGCAGCTCAGTACACCCAGAACAGCTGCCCCTCCCACCCATGCAGCACATTGCTTATAAATGTACCCCCTTCCACATGGAAACACCCAGGGCAGCTCCCTTTTTTGCACCCCCATGCAGCACATTGCCCCCCTTCCCAATGGAAACACTGCACCCAGGGCAGCTGACCCTTCTGCCATCCTCCATGTGGCTCATTGCACCCAGAGAAGCTGCCCCCTCCCACCCATGCAGCACATTGCTTATGAATGTACCCCCTTCCACATGGAAACACCCAGGGCAGCTCCCTTTTTTGCACCCCCATGCAGCACATTGCATATGAATGCCCCCCCCCCCCCAATGGAAACACTGCACCCATGGCAGCTGACCCTTCTGCCATCCTCCATGCGGCTCATTGCACCCAGAACAGCTGCCCCCACCCACCCATGCAGCAAATTGCTTATGAATGTACCCCCTCCTCCCCTAACATTACAACACTGCACCCAGGGCAGCTCCCTTTTTTGCACCACCATGCAGCACATTTCATAAGAATGCACTCCCCCCCCCCTATGGAAACAATCCACCCATTGCAGCTCCCCCTTTTGCACCCCCATGAGACACATTGCATATAAATGCACCCTTTACCCCACATGAAAACACTGCACCCAGGAAAGCTGACCCTTTCTCCATCTCCCATGCAGCTTAATGCACCCAGAGCAGCTGCCCCCCCCCCCCCCCCGCAGAACATTGTATTTGAATGCACCCCTCTTCCATATGGAAACACTGCACCCAGGGGGTAGCTCTCCACTTTGTAGGTCCAGCTGACCCTTTCACCACCCCAATGCAGCTCATTGCATCCAGAGCAGCTGTCTAACCCCCACCCCATGCAGTACATTGCATATGAATTGCACCCCTCTTCCACATGGAAACACTGCGCAAAGGGCAGCTCCCATTTTTGCACCTCCATGCAGCACATTGCATATGAATGCACCCCTCTCCCCCATGGAAACCCTGCACCCAGGGCAGCTCCCCCTTTTTGCACCCCCATGTGACACATTGCATATGAATGCACCCTTTAACCCACATGGAAACACTGCACCCAAGGCAGCTGACCTTCTGCCCTTTCCCATGCAATCTGCAAAAAAGTGTAGCGCTAAACGAAATACAAAAGAACAAGAAAATGTGCAAAAAATACATAAACTTATATAATAACCCCGTGTGCCACCACCTAGGGCTGCAACAATGTTCCTTATGATGAGGACATTGATCTAGATAAACACCAAAATGATGTTGATAAAACAATCTACCACTTAAAATTGTGTATATAAAGACATTTCGCACATAAAGTTATATAAATTTGTGCTCCTAAACCAAAATGTTCAATAGTCCAAAAAAGAAGAAAAAGGACTGTAAAGTCTCTTTGTTTGATAAGAATAATCAAATCCCACGTGTGTAGTCAGATTCACAATCCACCTATAAGAATGACATGCGAACATCACGTGACAATCCCACCACCACTGTGGATGCGGGCTTACCGGGCGTATCTGACCCAAACGAATATATATTCAAAGGGTCACACAGTCTTGTGTAGTATCAATAGAATTTCACACTCGCGAGGGTTGAATCGCCAAGAAAACATCAAAACGATCACTCCGCCCATATAGTAGCTAATAATAGGTTTTCTCCAACTGTATAGAGGTCCAGCTCAGAATATTGGACGCATGAAATAAGATGGGGCCATATAGTGTAATTCCATTACAAAAAATATTTTAATAAAAATAATGGTAACAATCTCACATTTATGAAGTAAATAAAGCGCTTTTCAAATAAAAATCGGCTGCAGTGGAGTCCTCCCGACGCGTTTCGTCCTCGTAGACATCGTCTGGGGCTCATGCAGCTCATTGCACCCAGAGCAGCTGCCCCCACCCTCCTTCCCCATGCAGAATAATGCACCCCTCTTCCACATGGAAACACTGCACCCAGGGAAGCTCCCCCCTTTGTAACCCCCATGTGCCACATTGCATATGAATGCACCCCCTCCTCCCCCAACATTACAACACTGCACCCAGGGCAGCTCCCCCTTTGCACCCCCTATGCGGCACATTGCATATGAATGTACCCCCTCCTCCTCCAACAGTACAACACTGCACTCCTCCTCCAACAGTACAACACTGCACCCAGAGCAGCTCCCCCCTCTGCACCCCCATATGGCACATTTCATATGAATGTACCCCCTCCTCCTCCAACATTGCAACACTGCACCCAGGGCAGCTCCACCCTCTGCACCCCCATATGGCACATTGCATATGAATGTACCCCCTCCTCCTCCAACAGTACAACACTGCACTCCTCCTCCAACAGTACAACACTGCACCCAGGGCAGCTCCCCCCTCTGCATCCCCATATGGCACATTTCATATGAATGTACCCCCTCCTCCTCCAACAGTACAACACTGCACTCCTCCTCCAACAGTACAACACTGCACCCAGGGCAGCTCCACCCTCTGCACCCCCATATGGCACATTGCATATGAATGTACCCCCTCCTCCTCCAACAGTACAACACTGCACTCCTCCTCCAACAGTACAACACTGCACCCAGGGCAGCTCCCCCCTCTGCACCCCCATATGGCACATTTCATATGAATGTACCCCCTCCTCCTCCAACATTGCAACATGGCACCCAGGGCAGCTCCACCCTCTGCACCCCCATATGGCATATTTCATATGAATGCACCCTTTACCCCACATGTAAACACCACGCTGGGGCAGGTGACCCTTCTGCTCCCACCCCATGCAGCACATTGCATATGACTTTGCTCCCCCCCCCCCCCACATAGAAACACTGCACATAGGGCAGTTGGGCCTCTTTCTGCCACCCCCCATGTGGCTCATTGCATATGAACATACCCTTTCTGTCCAATCATTGCTTATTCCCATGTCCTTCTAGATTTACATTCCTTGTATTTCATAAAAAAAATCCTGCGGGGGGGGGGGGGGGGGGAGGGTGTCCTGCACTCTTTACCAGAGGCCAGGCTATGACAGTTTGTAATCAGCACTTATCTCTCTCATGTCAGAATGTTCCGCTGGCTCAGGAATAAAACAAGCCTGACTCTGATCCAAGACAAGCAAAGATGAAATGAAATAACTTTCCAAAAAAAAAAAAAATGAAATGGCCATGTGTAACGCTGGCAGATCTACCCTGACCACAAATGACCACCGGGTGTGGGCACCACTGTCCACTGATAGGAAAAATAAATATGGAATATCAGTAATGATGAAAGTGATTTATTATTACAGATCAGCAGCTGAGGAAAGGAGGGATGTAATAGAGGCTCTGGTATATAGTATATATAGAGAATGAAGAGGACGTCATTATCCAAATCATGAAGTTCCCGGGTCTGTACACCTGATGTGCCCATTATGAGGGGTTCATTTTGTTTATTGAAAAATCTTACAAACAACAACTTGTATGCAATAAAACCATAATGAATAAATAAAACATATTTACAAAATAATTGAATAGGACTATACAAAACAAAAAAAAAAGAACATAATAAATGGTGCAAACCAAATTGCCCACAACATAATCCCTACGAGAGAGCCAGACTAAGGAACATCACCGTCTCCATTATGAGGGGTTCTCACCATCCCTGTGCTGAGTTCCCAGGTCTGTACATCTGCTGTGCCCATTATGAGGGGTTCCACCATCCCTGTGCTGAGTTCCCAGGTCTGTACATCTGCTGTGCCCATTATGAGGGGTTCCCACCATCCCTGTGCTGAGTTCCCAGGTCTGTACATCTGCTGTGCCCATTATGAGGGGTTCCCACCATCCCTGTGCTGAGTCCCCAGGTCTATACACCTGCTGTGCCCATTATGAGGGGTTCCACCATCCCTGTGCTGAGTTCCCAGGTCTGTACATCTGCTGTGCCCATTATGAGTGGTTCTCATCATCCCTGTGCTGAGTCCCCAGGTCTGTACATCTGCTGTGCCCATTATGAGGGGTTCCCACCATCCCTGTGCTGAGTCCCCAGGTCTATACACCTGCTGTGCCCATTATGAGGGGTTCCCACCATCCCTGTGCTGAGTTCCCAGGTCTGTACATCTGCTGTGCCCATTATGAGGGGTTCTCATCATCCCTGTGCTGAGTCCCCAGGTCTGTACATCTGCTGTGCCCATTATGAGGGGTTCTCATCATCCCTGTGCTGAGTCCCCAGGTCTGTACATCTGCTGTGCCCATTATGAGGGGTTCCCACCATCCCTGTGCTGAGTTCCCAGGTCTGAACACCTGCTGTGCCCATTATGAGGGGTTAATTTTGTTTTATTGAAAATCTTACAAACAACAACTTATATACAATAAAACCATAATAAATAAATAAAAACATATTTACAAAATAATTGAATATAATTATACAAACCAGAAAGAACAAGAACAAAATAAACAGTGCAAAAACAAATTGCGCATTACATAATCCCTATGGGAGAGCCAGACTAAGGAACATCACCGTCACCATGCATGTAGCCTTTTATCAAAATTGTATTTGATCTGAAAATCTAAGGGAGTGAAAGAAGAATACAAAGAAAGCCGCACACCCCGAGATCAACAGGCAGCAGCTACAGAGCCCTGATATTCCTCCACGCCTTTATCCAGGCCTCCTGCTGCCACCTGTCTTTCTCAAGACCCCGAATCTTCCCAACCTCACCCAGAATGTTCTCCACCACCACTTCCACAGGGAGGATTTTACTCCGTAAGGATACCTGACACCGTGCACTCCACGTGAAATAACGGACTACTAAACTAACTAAAAAAAGTGTTTGCAAATCATAATCCCGACGAGTCTGGAAAGCCCCATACACCCACTCTGCATAACTCATATGGGGGAGGAAGGGTATACTCAGAGCCCTCCCCACCCTCTTGTACACCTCTATATTAAAAGGGCACTGAAGTAGAAAGTGATCCATGGACTCCACCACTCCTCCACACTCCACTCTCGGGCAGCCCCGATCACTCATGGAAAGAAACTTCAAGTTGCCCTTCACATATAGTTTTCCATGAAAGGCAAGCCAAGCCTGATCCCTAAACTTCATTGGGATTCTCTCCAAATTAATCAACCGCAAACCCACCCCCAAAACCAGGCTTGGGCAATCCCTCAAGGCCAGTGGCTCGCAAAAAACAGAGCTCATGATCCGCTTCTCAAGAAGTTTCCTTGGAAGAGATCTGACTTCTCCTGCCGTTACTTGCCACTGCCAAAGCATTTTCAAACACGGGGCAACATAAGCCGGGAGCTTATCATGCTTGACCCTCAGGCTTTTCACTGGCCCACCATTTTCCCAGTCTCGCAGAAAGGGCCTAAACCAGGACTGGAAAATACCAACCCACCCAGGCGGTCTCTCTGCCAACATGTTACCAAGATTGTACTTCACAAACATCAGAGAGAAAAAGACTACAGGGTTGATCATCCCTAGACCACCCTCCCGCCTAGAAAGGTAAGTCACATTCCTTTTGACAAGGTTTATTCTGTTCCCCCATAACAGCTGGAAGAAACAAGTATAGACCCTGGTATAGAGAGAAGCTGGCAAAACGCAAACAAAACTGACATATAGAAAAATCGGAATCAGGTAAGTCTTGATCAGATCAACCTTTTCCCTCAAGGAAAGCTGCCAACCTTTCCAGCTTGCCACCTTGGCATCGGCATTCTCCAGCCTGTTCACCCAATTTGCATGACCATAGTCACCTGGGCCAAATTCAATGCCTAGAACTCTAATTTTTTGCTGGGGCTCCGGGAAGTCATCCGGGAGAACAAAGCTCTCACCTTCCACGCCCATCCAGAAAGCTTCACACTTGTCCTGGTTGACCTTTGAACCTGATGCCTCTGAATACTGCGTTATCACTGAGACCACCTCCTGCGCCTCTCCAGTCCCAGAGACAAAAACAGAAACATCATCAGCATAGGCCACAACTTTCAAAGGAGGCTCACCAGCGATGCCCAAAGGTACCCCACACAATGGCCCATTCTCCAGCCTTCTGATGAAGGGGTCAATTGCAAATGCATATAACAGAGGACTCAATGGGCACCCCTGACGCACACCCGAGCCGACCACAAAGGGTTGCCCGACCCAACCATTAACTAGCGGAAAGCTTTCAGCCCCTTTGTACAAAATCTTAAGCCAATCAATGAAACCCCCCTCCAGGCCATATCTGCCAAGAAGGAGCCATAAGTACTCATGATTAACCCGATCAAAGGCCTTAGCCTGATCCAATGTCAGCAAAAATGTACCCCAACCAGCAGCCCTACAACGCTCCAAGGCCTCCCGGACGGCTAACACTGCTGAGAAAGTGCTTCTACCTTGGACCGAACAGTGCTGGTGGTGGGATAATAAACTGCCTGCCACTGGTGATAATCGCCAGAAAAAAATCTTTGCCAGTATCTTTCTATCGACATTAAGAAGGCTAATGGGGCGCCAATTCTCAATCATCGAAGGATCTTTACCCTTTGACAGAAGGATCACTGCAGATTGCCCCATGGAGGGAGGGAGAGAACCCTCCTGCAAACAGCCATTAAAAACCTCCGCAAGGTAGGGAGCCAGGATCGTCTTAAAACATTTATAAAACTCAGCTGTCAACCCATCTGGCCCTGGCGTTTTCTTGATGGCCAGTTTATCAATAGCCTGGACTACCTCATCTGCAGTGATTTCATCTGTCAAAAAAGGAACATTACTTTCCAGTCCTGGTGTAGAGTCCAAAAAACCCAACATCCTTGTCCGATCAAGGTTCCTTCCTCCCAGGAGATCTGCATAGTATGACCTGACAACCTCCAGGATCCCTGACCTAGACTTCGTCAGAGAGCCCGTACTGTCCTTCAGGCCATGGACCGTCTTAACTGCTACGCTCTGTTTACAGTTCTGGTAAGGGTCAGGCGAATGGTATTTCCCGTAATCCCTCTCCTGAACCAAAGAGGCGTGCCGGTCATATTCATGTCTCCTAAGGAGGAGCTTCACCTCAGAGATCGCCCCAGAATCTCCTCCATTCGAAACAAGGCGGTCAAGTTTCCTCCGCAAACGCTGGTAGGTGATATACTTATCTTGCTGCTTCTTTCTTCCTATGGCCTTGAAAAGCCTAACAGTCCGCTGTTTTACAAGCTCCCACCATTCTGACTTGCTGTTGCAAAAGTCTAGGATTGTTACCTGTGCTTGAAAAAAATCCTCAAAGGATTGTCTTACTCTCTCGTCTTCCAGGAGGGCCGAATTCAATCTCCAGATACCCCTCCCCCTAGGTGGCATGTCTAAGGCATTCAGAGTCACAGACAGAATACAGTGGTCAGAAAACTCCACTGCCCGACACACAGGTGCCGAAAAAGCAGAGTCTCCCTTTAAAAAAAAACCTATCTATCCTACTCTGACTACTACCTCTCTGAAAAGTGAACCCCGTGCTGTCTGGGCAACGCTTAATGTGCGCATCTACCAGACCTGCTTCCCTAACTATCGCATTGAGAAAAAGGGTGTCATAGCCCAGCTTATCTCTGAAACCTCTCCTGTCTTTAGACCTAGTAATGGTGTTGAAATCACCTCCAAAGATAACCTGCTGGGCCGTAAAAAGAAAAGGCTTAATCTTTGTAAAGAGGCATTTCCTGTCCCACTTTGTCTGGGGACCATAGATGTTAATCAGGCGCAAGTCCTGCCCCCTTACAGAGACGTCCAAGACCATGCATCTCCCAATCTCTACCTCAATTACCCGCCGGCACGTTACCATACCAGAAAAAAGGACTGCAACCCCGCTGTAAGGCTCGGCCGCAAGAGACCAAAATGAGGGACCACGTCTCCACTCCTTCTTTGCCAGATGTATATCAGCCAGACTACTCAGATGGGTCTCTTGTAAAAACAAAATGTCAGCATCAAACTCGCTGAGCAAAAATAAGGCCATATGACGAGCGCTTACTGATCTCAAGCTGGCAACATTAATGGTTGCCACTTTTAACGGAGTGGGAACTGCCATCAGGGTAATTGAGGCAGACGTTTCTTAGCCTGACTACTCCCTCTCCCTGGAGAACCAGCACGCTTTGTTGCGCCCTGGCACTCATCATCCATGGAGGACGCTGAACTGAACGAGTCCCAATCATCATCATCATCGTCCGACAGGACCTTAAACTTATTTTCCAAAGGCAAAACTACAGGATTTAAGGGAACTGAACCCCTTTTTTTCCTTCTTTTGCCCCTCCTCCTCCTATCCTCCAACCACTCCATATCATCTTTGGATAAACCACAACCAGCCTCCCCACACCTATCCTCCCCTTCAACCCCCTCCCCCCCACTCTCCCTTCCCTTATCTACCACCAGGCCAGCCTCCCCACTATTTTCCCCACTCCTCTGGCCCCCACGATCTGCAATAGGAACCCTGCAGCGTCGGGGGAGGGGGACTGGCACCACACCTGATGCACCAGCCTCAGCACCTCTTGCTGCCTCTGCAATTTTAGAAGACACAGAAGGATAAGACACAGAAGGATTGGACACATTCTTGGCAACTGAAACTTTACATACAGGCTGGGAGGACACAGGCACACTAGGTACACGCACAGACTGGGAGGACACAGACACATTGGGTACTGGCACAGACTGGGGAGACACAGACCCATTGGGTATGGGCACAGACTGGGGAGACACAGACACATTGGGTATGGGCACAGACTGGAGAGACACATTGGGTATTGGCACAGACTGGGGAGACACATTGGGTATTGGCACAGACTGGGGAGACACATTGGGTATTGGCACAGACTGGGGAGACACATTGGGTATTGGCACAGACTCAGATGGACTCACAGACCCTCCAGCTGATGAGCTCTGCGCATCCTCCATGTCCAGACGGAAAAACTCCCTCATGAGCTCAGGCTTGTTGTGCATTGCCTCAGGACATTGACTATAAGGATGTCCCACTGCATTGCACAGATTACACCTTATAATATTACAAACCATTTGCCAAATGCCCTATACCCTGACACAAGGAGCACTTCATTACTGGACAGGAGGATGCAAGATGCCCTTTATCTCCACATTTATTGCAGAGCTTTGGCTGGCCCGGGTAGAAGATGGTCAGCCTGTCCCTCCCCAGGAAAGCTGAGGATGGCAGATGTTGGACAACATTATCAATAACCTTTAGCTTCAGCTGCACAGACCACCCCCCATCCATATTCCCCGATCGTCCAAAATCTTTCTCAGGGGGCTCAGGACGTCCCCATACCTCCTCAGCCATACAGTCAGATCCCCTTGGGGTATGGATTCATTGCGCACAAGTATTGTCACCATTTTAATGAGGGGCTGGCGGGAAATAAGTTTGGGGATGAGCCCTTTCCAGTCCGGCAGGCCCCTACACACGTGTTCAAACTTCTCCCAAAATATGTCCAGAGACTCGGGACGGATAAAGGACAAATCATATTCATAGGAACCTGCCGGACTGATCAGGGCGAAGATATCTGCAGGCCTAAACCCCATCTGCAGGATTTTATCCACCACTGTCCTCCTATGTGGGGGGTTTCCATCACCTTCCCATTTCAATTGTACAACATTCCTCCTTTTAAACAGGGAGGAAGCTAGAACGTTCCCATGCTCCTTCCCTGCTTGTTCCCCCTTCCCAGATCCTGTGGCAGCAACACCAGCATAAGTTTTTCTTCCAGCTTTTGCAGTCTTGTCCTCAGATACATTCAAACCTGCTGTCAGAGAGTCTGAATCAGCTGGGATAGCAGTCTTCTGATTAGCAGGACCCACCCCCTCCCCCGAACACTCAGCTTCAATCCTGGGAGCCATCACAGTCTTGGCTGCTGCAGACTCCTGGAGAGCTGTAGTACTACTGCTCCCAGCATCACCTCCACCATTCACTGGAACAGCCGCTGTGCCTGGTCCAGGCAAAGTCACTGTATTGTCCATGGACCTCTCTGCAGACTGAAGCTGACAGTTATTAGCAGATGTTATTGCTTGATGTACATTGTCTATGGGTCTGGGCTGACTGTCTGCAGTACTACAACCCTCAGCAGGCCCATTGTTATTAAAGATCCCACCATCCTGCACACACACAGTACCTGCACCTGCTCTCTCCACAGGAATAGGAACGGTGTCCATCTTCTCCTCACCTTCCTGGGGAGCTGAATCTGGACTGGCCTGCAGTTTGTTGATCAGATCCAACATGTTAGAACCTTCATCCTCCTGCTGGGATGTTCCACATTGCTGGGGAGGGAAGGGGACAGAGGCCTCCGCCATTGAGGGCTCAGCAGGTGTCTGAGATGTTGAAGAGCTGGGCTCATCCTCCGGGCCCACTTTCTCACTCTCTGCTTCCATCTCCTCGCTCTCCATGCAGGAAGAAGCTCCTTTCCTCATTTGATTAAATCGCTCCTCATTTTTATATTTTTCTTTAAAAGCTCCACTATTCTCCTTCAGAGAACTCACCAATTCTTTCTGCTTCCGCAGAGCTTGTTCCAGGTCCTTCAATTCAGGCCTCAGAGCCGGTCTCTTCTTATTGAAGACTTTGGCACAAATCTGCTTCTTCTTTTTAAATTCAGCTTTCAAAGCTCCCAACTTCTCCTCTTCCTTCTCAATCCGCTTCAGCGTTTCCACAATCCTCCGTCTAAAGGCAGACAGAGATTCATCCTTCCTTGGGCCAGGCCCAGAATCTTCCGCAGGTTGAGGCCTATCCAGGGGGCCCCCGCCAGGGTCCTCCCCAGGATCCAGCATCCTTCCTGGGGCAGAGGAGTAACTCTAGCCCCTGGTCTCTGGAAGCACAGGAGCAAAGGAACTAGCAACCTCTCACCTCGCTGTCAAGGAGAGGAATGGCAGTTTCTCACCATCCCTGTGCTGAGTTCCCAGGTCTGTACATCTGCTGTGCCCATTATGAGGGGTTCCCACCATCCCTGTGCTGAGTCCCCAGGTCTATACACCTGCTGTGCCCATTATGAGGGGTTCCACCATCCCTGTGCTGAGTTCCCAGGTCTGTACATCTGCTGTGCCCATTATGAGGGGGTCCCACCATCCCTGTGCTGAGTTCCCAGGTCTGAACACCTGCTGTGCCCATTATGAGGGGTTCCCACCATCCCTGTGCTGAGTTCCCAGGTCTATACACCTGCTGTGCCCATTATGAGGGGTTCCACCATCCCTGTGCTGAGTTCCCAGGTCTGTACATCTGCTGGGCCCATTATGAGGGGTTCCCACCATCCCTGTGCTGAGTCCCCAGGTCTATACACCTGCTGTGCCCATTATGAGGGGTTCCACCATCCCTGTGCTGAGTTCCCAGGTCTGTACATCTGCTGTGCCCATTATGAGGGGTTCTCATCATCCCTGTGCTGAGTCCCCAGGTCTGTACATCTGCTGTGCCCATTATGAGGGGTTCTCATCATCCCTGTGCTGAGTCCCCAGGTCTGTACACCTGCCCATTATGAGGGGTTCCCACCATCCCTGTGCTGAGTCCCCAGGTCTGTACACCTGCCCATTATGAGGGGTTCCCATCATCCCTGTGCTGAGTTCCCAGGTCTATACACCTGCTGTGCCCATTATGAGGGGTTCCCACCATCCCTGTGCTGAGTTCCCAGGTCTGAACACCTGCTGTGCCCATTATGAGGGGTTCCCACCATCCCTGTGCTGAGTTCCCACCACCCTACATATAAGAGGGTGGTGGGTCCAGCATTCTGGAAGTCCTCATACTTCTGTGTTAATGTCCCCAGCCCAGGAACATCTAAAGACTGAGGACATCTAATGATGGAAAGCACCTACTGCACAGGGCACCACTAGAGAGGAAGTGAGTTTTGCACTCAGAGCTGCTTTTTTGTTGAATCTTCTGCTTGACTATTTTTTATGTTTTATTTTTATTTATTTTTTCATTTTAAATTTATTTAAATGTTATTATTTATTTTATTGATTAAAGTGCTTATTTATTAATTTGTAAAAAAAATGATAAAACAGCAAATTAATAACTTGTAAAAATAAAGAAAAAAACACCAACTTATGAAACAAACAATTATAATACGATTGACCCCACACCATAGATGTGCAGCATTCACATATCTGAGTCACGTGAGCGCCAGTTTTTTTCAGGCATCGTTTGCACAGTTTCATATAAAATTTACATAGAACCTCCTGCACCTTTTTAAGTATTAAGCTTTGTGAGGTTTTTTTTTTTAAACGCAAGGTTTGGCACGTTTGCCACCCGTGCACAAAAACATTTGGGGGGGGTTGCCATTAAACATGGCCACCACAAAATTTGGCTCGCATGTTCGGTGAATGCGCATGCATAGAGGCGAATGGAGCCTAAATAATATTTTATTATTATTAATATTTATTAATATTATTATTCATTATTATATTTATAATTTGGGGCTCTATTCACATCTAAGCGCAGGCATTCGTGGAACGTGCACAAACCCTGAGTCACGCTTGTGGTGCCACGTTGTGTATTGTTTGATGTTCTCATTAATTGAACCAGCTCAGATCAGGCGCCCAGGTGGATACTTCTCCTGGGATATAGTGTTTGTGGATTCCCTGGGAGTCACAAAAAAAATAAAAAAAATAAAAATCTTTGGTGGGGGGGGGGGGTAAACAAAAGATACTTGTAGTCACAAAGCAAATGATGGGCCCTTGGGCTCCAAAGAGTTGTCTTTGGCCACCTGGACCACCAACCATTTCGTAGGAGTTAATGTAACTCTAGGAATGACGTTCCAAGGAATTATCCTAATCGCAGTTGGAGACGCTCTGAGTGGAGAATTATTCTGACGTTAGGACTTTCTAATCTAAACACGAAGACTCTTCCAGTGAAAAAGAAAAAAAAAAAAAACCTGGAATTTTTCTTCTGCGTTCTGGATAATATCGACCTCCATAGAGGCTCCATCACCACCATGAAGAGCCAGCAAGACCATCAATTCCGGGGGGAAGTATGTCTGCAATCTGACCACCACTCCACCCTTACTACCCTCTTATACATTGCAATATTTTTTATGTTGTTGTCTTTCCAAAGTTCACATAGCGTTATGGCACAAATCAGGAAACGTTCATCTGTAAGGAGGCCACAGAGATGTTCTCCAGCAGACTACTCTAACCTCGCCCCTCATATCTGACTGCCTTCCACAATGTGTTTAAAGCTGAGGTTTAACCTGATTATATTTTCCTACCCCTGATTCCTCCATATCCCTCTTAAACCAAAAATCCTAATTAAACACACATCTTATTTAAGATCCAATTGTCATCTGTGCTTCTCTATCCACTTTAAAGCCGTGCCTTTTCTGGCACTTTTTGTTTACCAGTAAAAATCTGTCTTTTTTTTGCTAGGAAATGACTTAGAACCCCCACATATAATATTCATAATATAATTTATATATATATATATATATATACACACACACACATATACATATAAATCTAAATTCGGAGAAAAAAAAAAAAAAATATATATATATATATATATATATATATATATATATAATTATTATTTTTATTATTATTATTATTATTATTTTTTATCGTTCCTATTATAAAGAATGTAATAGAAATAGGGATGACAGGTCTTCTTTATGGAAAGACATGGGGTCTTTCCATAAATTCCGGAAATTTCTCCTCCACCTTTAAAAGCAAATAAAATTGATCTTTTGCTGAAAAAAAAAAAAAAAAAAAAATATATATATATATAATATACAAAAAAAAAGAGGCCCCATGTCTTTCAATAAAGAAGACCTGTCATCCTTATTTCTATTACATTCTTTGTAATAGGAACGATAAAAAAACAAAATAATAATAAAAATTATATATATATATATATATATATATATATATATATATATAATTTATTTTTATTTTTTTAAGCAAAAGATAATTTTTTTTGCTTTTAAAGGTGGATGAGAAATAAATATATATATATATATATATATATATATATATATATATATATATATATATATATATATATATATATATATATATATATATATATATATATATATATATAGATTTTTTTTTTTTTTTTTAGCAGAGACCCTTGAGAATAAAATGGTGATCGTTGCAATTTTTTATGTCACGTGGTATTTGCACAAAAATACACTTTTTTATGAATTATTTTTATGGAAAGAAAAACCCCACAGTATATAACCTAATTTTTCTTTGGTAAAATATAAAAGATGATGTTACGCCAAGTAAACATGTCACACTTTAAAATTGCCCACGCTCGTGGAACGGCGACAAACTACAGTACCTAAATATCTCCATAGGCGACACTTTAACATTTTTTTTTTACAGATAACCTGTTTAGAATTACAGAGGAGATCTAGCACTAGAATTATTGATCTCGCTCTAACTCTTGCAGCGATATCTCCCATGTGCGGTGCGTAAACACCATTTACATATGCGTGCGTGGCTTACATAAGAATTTGCTTCTGCGTGCGAGCATGGAGGGATAGGGGCGTTTTAAATTTTTCTTTTCTTTTTTACACTGTCCCTCAAATTTTTTTAAATATATATAAATATATATATATATATATATATATATATATATATATATATTTTTTTTTTAAATATATATATATATATATATATATATATATATATATATATATATATTTTAATATAAAATTAAAGGGACAGTGTAAAAATGTGTAATATATATATATATATATATATATATATATATATATATATATATATATATATATATATATTAAAAATGTTATCGTTCCTATTACAAGGAATGTAAACATCCCTTGCAATAGAAATAAGGAGGACAGGTCCTCTTTATGGAAAGACCTGTGGTCTATAAGACCCCAAATTTCTCCTCCACCTTCTTTTGCTTAAAAAAATAAAAATAAATGTGTACTTCTGCCCTAGACCAGAAGTGACATCACAACGTCGCTCCGGTCCATAGAGGTGATCAGAGATGACCTGGTCTCTGATTACCTCTTTGGCCAGCCGTGTGAACTGTTGGATTGTTTCCCAGGCACACAAATAAAAATGTCATTTTTTTTGCTTATGGACCTTTAAAAATGCTTATTTAAAAAAAAAGAAAATGACAGTTATTTTCAATTAGAAGTGAAAATGACATTTATGTGAACAAAATAAAGATCCTTATCACTGTCCTAAAGCCCGAGGTGGGGGGGGGACTGAGCCTTAAAGCTGAACTCCAGGCACAAAAGCTTTCATCTAGATATATTCCTCAATAGTCGATATAAATATACTCTGTGCACCGAATGCCTTTACAAACCCGGATATGACCTTGTAAAAATAGCAGTGACATCATCACTAGGCTGTACAGAGAGCAGAGCTGTGGGAGGGGTCTAGCAGGCTCCACCCACTGTAGAAAACTACAGGAGGGGGGCGGAGACCAGACCAGTCATTCTGCACAAGGAGAGAGATCAGCAGTGAGCGGTCTTTATTACAGGAAGTCTCTGGATGACTGCACAGATCTGGAAAAAAAATACACAAAGCACAGCGGGGGTCTATAGATAAATGTGTGCTGTGCAGATGTCCTAAGTATTCACATGAGCACCAGGAACGATTGCTATATTGTTTGTAATATGATTATCTCCTATGATCATCAGCTCCATCTAGTGTCCATAATGTGGTATTGTTTTTAAATAATAATAATAATAAACAAAAATAGCACATTAGGTCACTAGATGGAGCTGCTGCTTATAGGAGACAATCATATTGCTCACAATACGACAGACATTTGTGGCACCCGTGCAAACGCTTACAAAATGCGCACAGCGAACGTTTTACACACAGACACTCGACATTCGAGTAAGAACACAAACGTCTCTTATTTGCTCATCTTGTAGTTCAGCTTTAAGTTTTTTTGCCCAGGTTTGTCACGGTCTACTCTTTAACCTTTGTATGCACTTTTGGTTTGTGATTCCAACATTCCTATTCAAACTAATAAAAAAAAAATATATATATATATATAAAGGTGAACATCCGTTGGGGAGGGGAGCTTAAAATGTCAATGATTGATAACGGTAATAGTGAACATGCAAAGACCGCCGGTGACATCACCGGCCAAAGTCCGAGGGCGGCAGCCGCAGATACGGGACAGGACGGAGGTTGACTTACTGCATATTTAAATTTTAGGTTGAACTCCCTGTCGTTCGCTTGAAGACGCCGCTCTTTCTCTGCAGGAAAAAAAAAAAAACACAGGGAAAAATATAAAAACATTTAAATAATAATCATTTTATTATATATATTTTTTATTATATATTATATATAGTATATATTCTATTATATATTAAAATAATATTAATAATTTTTTTTAAATAATATTTATTATTTAAATTAGTATTCATATTATTTGAATTCATTATATATGAATATAATTTTATATTTTATATATATATATATATATATATATATATATATATATATATATATATATATATATATATATATATATAAAATTAAACAAATATATACAATTTTATCACAAGATCCTAAAACAGGGCCACATCGGGGGAGGGGTAAAATAATTATATACACCATTTTTACAGCACATACAACCGGCCCCAAAAAAAAAAAAAAAAAAAAAATATATATATATATATATATATATATATATATATATATATATATATATATATATATATATATATATATATATATAAATAAAAATATTATTACCATAATTGTATAGTATATTATATATTTATTGTATAATATATGTATTTAAATAATATTCATAATGTAATAATGTGTGTGTGTATGTATGTATGTATATATATATATATATATATATATATATATATGTATGTATGTGTATATATATATATATACATATACACACATTATTATAATATATATATATATATATATATATATATATATATATATATATTTCATAAAAATAATATTAGTAATTATATAAACAATATTTATTATGTAATGTATAATTACTGATGCATAGGGTGCATTAAGGTGAAAAAACACAAACCTTTACAACCACTTTAAGAATGAAGACAGGAGCGATTGGCACAGATCACTCACTGTGTTCATTCAGAAAAAGAAGGGGCCGGTTAATTAAATATTTAATAGCCCCTTTCCCCTTTCTGACAGGAGAGGAGGAAGCTGTGCCTGTCTACGGAGCTCCACCACCACCCCCCCCCCCCCCCCCAAAGATGCTGCTTGTAATTCCCCCCAGGCGAAACCGAATGAAGAGACGCACTGCAAGGAATGGGCGGCGGCTTTCATGCACCTTTCAGAGGCTATTTCTAGCACTAAATCGCCTGAAAACCACCTCAGTGTGAAAAGAGAGATCCATGTTTCTCAGCAGAAACACAAGATCATCATTTTCCTCTCTGGCAGAACTGCTTCTCTTCGGAATGATCGGCGGGTCCAGGTGGACATCACTGATTGGCTCCCGCTGTGCCCCAGACCAATGACGGCTGATCACCTGATGTAAACAGAAGCTCGGTCACCAGCTTCTGGCAGAGGGACATTGGTCCCTTATTTAGAAAGCCATGGCTGTGCCCACCAGTGTCACCTGCCAGTGCCTACTGTGCCACCTACCAGTGCCACCTATCAGTACCCACCAGTGCCACTTACCAGTGCCCACAGTGCCACCCATCAATGCCCACCAGTGCTGACAATTAATGCCCATCAGTGTCTAATAATCAGCGCCACCAATCAGTGACACCTATCAGTGTCCTTCAGTGCCACCTATCAGTGCCCCCTATCAGTGCCCTTCAGTGCCAACCAGGGCCCATCGGTGCCAACCATCAGTGCCACCTCTCAGTCCCACCTATCAGAGCCGCCTCATCAGTGCTTATCAATGCCACCTATCATTGCCCATTAATGCCACCTTATTAGTGCCTATCAGTGCACATCAGTGCTGCCTATCAGTGCCCATCAGGGCAGCCTATCAGTGCCCTTGAGTGCCACCCATCAGTGCCAATCAGGGCCCATTGGTGCCAACCATCAGTGCCACCTCTCAGTGCCACCTATTAAAGCCGCCTCATCAGTGCTTATTAGTGCTGCCTTATCAGTGCCTATCAATACCCATCAGTGCCGCCTATCAGTGCCCATCAGCACAGCTTATCAGTGCCCTTCAGTGCCACCCATCAGTGCCAACCAGGGCCCATCGGTGCCACCCATCAGTGTCACCTCTCTGTCCCACCTATCAGAGCCGCCTCAGTGCTTATCAGTGCCACCTCATCAGTACCCATCAGTGCCCATCAGCACAGCCTCATCAGCGCACATCAGTGAAGGAGAAACATTACTTGTTTTCAAAATTTTATAACAATCTATGAAACTGTTTTTTTTTTTTTTGTTTTGTTTTTTTTTTTTCGGTCCCTTTTTGTTTTATTTAGCAAAATAAAAAATAAAAAAACAGCAGTAATTAAATACCACCAAAAGAAATCTCTATCTGTGTAAAAAAAAAAAAATGATAAAAATTTAATTTGGGTACAGTGTTGTATGACTGCGCAATTGTCATTCAAAGTGTGAAAGCACTGAAAGCTGAAAATCTGGTCTGGGCAGGAAGAAGGGTTTAAGTGCCCAAGTGGTAAGCAAGTGGCTAATGGAATAAACTACCAACAGAGGTAGTGAGACAGTCAACAGTAAACGGCTTCAAACATGCTTGGGATCAATATAAAACTAAAGTCAGACAGCAAGGTTAATGGGTTAAAAAAATAAATAAATAAATAAATAAATAAAATAAATAAATACCAAAAAAAAAAAAAATAGTAAAGAAACAAAAAAAAATAAAAACACCAAAAAAACAAAAACAAAGAAAAAAAACAAAAACAAAAAGATTAAATAAAACAAAAAATAAATGAAATGAGCAGACTCGATGAACTACTCCGTAATTTCCTGCCGTCTTCCTTCTATGTTTCCACAATGTTATATGATGTAACAATGCTCGCGTTGTGGACGGGCCCTCGGGCGGCGGCGTGCAGCCTGTTTGTTTTCATGACGTGCTGTCCTAATATTCTCTGGAGCACTTTCTCTTTTTTTTGGGGCGGAGTTGGAACAATGCGGGTCGCTTCTAGACGAGTTCATCGCATGGCAACTCCCAACACAAAACAAGAAACCTCTCCAGCCCCGGCGCTGATGCGGCTTTCCTGGAGAATGGCGGTGAAGAGAAGTCCCCGCGGCGCTCCCAGCACGGCTTTCCTTTAACAGTTAATTATAATTTACTGCAGACTTTAGGGGGTCTGTTTATACAAATAGCTGATTGTACCGATGCGTCTGCGTGTACGTTCACCCTGTGCAGACTGGGTAAAATTCTGAGCGAATGTTCTTTAGGCTATTTTCCCTTGTGAACGAATGTTCTTTCATTATGGGCCCGTCATAAAATACTGCCGTTATGGCCACTAGATGGAGCCGAGAAGCAGAGGAAATGCACAGGAAATGTAACAGTTCTAGAAAACACTGCACGGAAGGTAACGAACGATTACAGGTATAAGCCCTGGTTCACACCAGTGGGGCTTTGACATGACACTACTTCAGCGTGATTTCAATTCCACACATCGGTGCAATTTGCACTGCCGATTGCTCTACGGCTTGCGACTTCATTGAACCCCTTCAGTACCGGAACTTACACCCCCTTCCTGCCCAGGCCAATTTTCACCTTTTAGCGCTGTCGCTGTTTAAATGGCGATTGCGCGGTCATACTACACCGCACCCAAACAGAATTTTTATCATTTTGCTCCCACAAATAGAGCTTTCTTTTGGCGGTATTTGATCGCCTCTGCGTTTTTTTATTTTTTGCTAAACAAATAAAACGTTTTTCTTTTGTTTCTGTTATAAAATGTTGTAAATAAGTACGTTTTCTCCTTGACCGATGAGCACTGATAAGACGGCATTGACGGGCACTGATAAGGTGGCACTGATGAGGTGGCACTGATAAGATGGCACTGGTGGGCACTGATAAGGCGGCACAGATGAGGTGGCACTGATGGGCACTGATAAGGCGGCACCGATGAGGTGGCACCAATGAGGTGGCACTGATGGGCACTGATAAGACGGCACTGATGAGGTGGCATTGATGACCACTGATAAAACGGCACTGACGGCCACTGATAAGGTGGCACCAATGAGGTGGCACTGATGGGCATTAAGGTGGCACTGATGAGCACTGATAAGACGGCACTGACGGGCACTGATAAGGCAGCACCAATGAGGTGGCACCAATGAGGTGGCAGTGATGAGCACTGATAAGGTGGCACTGATAAGACAGCACTAATGGGCACTGATAAGGCGGCACCGATGTGGTGGCACTGATAAGATGGCACTGACAGGCACTGATAAGGCGGAACCAATGAGGTGGCACTGATGGGTACTAAGGTGGCACTGATGAGCACTGATAAGACGACACTGACAGGCACTGATAAGGCAGCACCAATGAGGTGGCACTGATGGGCCCTGATAAGGTGGCACTGATGGGCACTAAGACAGCACTAATGGGCACTGATAAGGTGGCACCAATGAGGTGGCACCGATGGGCACTGATAAGGTGGCACTGATAAGGCGGCACTGATAAGGTGGTACTGATGGGCACTGATAAGACAGCACTGATAAGGCGGCACCGATGAGGTGGCACTGATGGGAACTGATGATGCACACTGATAGGCAGCACTGATGGGCACTGAACGACTGCACTGATGGGTACTCGTGGGTGGAACCTGGCATCCTGCAGTCTCCCCTCCTTTTTCCCATATTGGCAGTGATAGGATATGACAAACATATTTGTCATATTGGCACATCTGTGTGTGGGTATATGATATACATTTTTAAGTGATACCACGTAAGCGCCCCGAACACACCCACTTTTGACTTTAGCAAATCAAAATTCGCCAACGGGTCACTTCTGGTTTCCCGGGCCAATCAAGAGCCTGAAGATTTGAAAGCCACCAGGTATCAGGGGATCTGCAACAGTGATGGGGGCTCTGTCTGCAGATAAGGACCTGGAGGGGGTTTGCGCCACCCCCCCCCCCAAAAAAAATTTCACCAGCCACCACTGGTTTTTAATAAAATTACATTTACAAAAAAAGCACACTGTGGGGGGGGGGGGGGGGGTATAAAACCTCACAGAACACAGAACAATGGAGGCGTCAAGCCAATCATAGCAATAAAGCTACAAAACAAGAAGCAGACGGGTATAAAAATAGAGAAGTCATTAAACATAATAAGGGCCACCGGGCGGAAGTCACCACTTTTGTTTCATGGACAGGAACAAGAACTAGGCACTAACACAACGATATCACCCCAAACAACCAGGGGGAGGGAAGCTTGTTCATTAACTGCAGGATGTTGCCCCTCCCCCCCCCCCATGTCCTATCAAACGTTCACCAGATGGGGGCAGCCCATTGCTTGCTGTGTCCTCCCAATTTTTATAGGAATATGGTGAACTGTGTTTCTGGGATTTCATTGGCTGATACAGGCGCCTCCCCTTTTTTTTGGGGGGGGGGGGGGGGGTCAATGTTTCTTTTACTACATCCAAAGGCATATTTTTTTTTTCTTGGATTTTAAACTTAAAGGCATAGTCCACTCTTTGAGCCAAACATGGTCACATAAACCAATCTCCTGTCAGAAACTATGAAATCAGGCTGAGGCAGAAGTACGGTTAAATCACACTTGTTTAATAATAAAAGTAAAAAGAACAAACGTAGTCAAAACATAGCCAGAGTTCAGTAACCTGAACGGATAGTCAGCCAAGCCAGAAGTCAGGGATCAATGTAGTGGAACAGCAAGCAGGATCTGGAGCCAGAAGCAATGTCAGCAAAGCAAGTCTTGAACAAGATCACAGGAGATAGTCTCTGTGATGTTGACCAAGGTGAAAGCAGAGCTCCTCTGGGCTGGACGGCTTAAGTAGGCAGGACTGACGAGCAGGATATCATCAACAGCTTAGTAACTGTGTAGAGATGAGAGCTGGCAATTGGCCGACAGCTGAGCGGCCAGCTCAGAGAAGGATAGGCTGAGCCCAGCCCTGACATCTCCACAAACCGCCTGTCAGAAACCATGAAACAGGCAGAGACAGAAGTACAACCAAATCACACTTGTTTATTAATAAAAATAAATAGGTAAATGGAAAAAAGTGTAGTCAAGAGTTCAGTAGCCAGATCGGGTAGTCAGCCAGTCCAAAGTTCATAAACCAGATCGGGTAATCAGCCAGTCCAGAAGTCAGGGATCCAAGGAGAGCAACTGCAAGCAGGATATGAATCCAGGAGGGATGTCAGCAAGCCAGTCTTGAAAAAAAACAGCAGGAGATGGTTCCTAGTGATGTGACCACCGCAAAAGCAAAGGAAAGAGTGAGCTGGAAGGCTTTAAATAGGCAGGTCAGACGAGCATCATCGGGAACAGCTGGTAACTGTGGAAAGAGAAGAGAGCTGGCAATTAGCCGACAGCTGAGCGGCCAGCCCAGAGGAGGAAGGGCTAAGCCAGCCCTGACACCGCCTCCCCTTACCAGGGTGTTCTTTGCAACATCTGAGGGTGCACCTTAGCTAGCCTGCCACTAAGTGGCCCTGTCCTAAAATAGTGTGTAATAGGGAAATATATAAGTGGGTGTTAGGTCCCCTCTTAGACAAAGCCTTCCTATAGTGATGTAAAGGGTGCAGTTAGTGCCAGAATGGGAGGAGCCTATGAGAGTCGGGTGGGGGGACATGAAAGCCAAACACCTCACAGCATGCAGATGTAGTGCGCTAATGCAGAGGCCCGGGACAGGGTGAGATAGTCCTACACCCAGAAGAGCCAGCTGTAGTCGTCCTCTCTCACTAAACTTCTTTGATAATGTTTTTTTTTTTTTTGTTCTTTTCAGTCTAGCTGGCACTACCACCTTTCCCCCATCCCCTATGCCTAGTGATGGCGTTGGTGCTGAAGACAAGCACTGTCAATAAGCACTGGCCTACTATTCTGCTTAGAAGCAATGTGGTCAAACAGCAGTGGAGGGAGGAGGATTGTGCTGTTTACCATGCAAGGATCCGCATGACCCAGAACAAGGGTAGGCAACCTTTGAGAGGTGGAGACAGGGCCGGTGCTACCACTAGGCAAACTAGGCAGCCGCCTAGGACACACTGCTGCCTATGGCGCCCAGTCACTGGTGTTCCTACTCTCTTCTCTCTGCAGCAAGCAACTAAGTCTCAGTATCAGCAGGCAGCCGCAGCTTCTTTCGCACAAATAGTGCCAGAGACGCAGCAGAGGACTGTTTCTGTGTCCCAACTCCCAAGCAAGCAAACATTCATTGATGGGCACTGGTGAGGCTGCATTTGATGGGTGCTGGTGAGGCTGCATATGATGGGCCCTGGTAAGGCTGCATCTAATGGGTGCTGGTGAGGCTGTGTCTGATGGGTCCTGGTGAGATTGCATCTGATGGGTCCTGGTGAGGCTGCATCTGATGGGCCCTGGTGAGGCTGCATCCGATGGGCGCTGGGGAGATTGCATCTGATGGGCCCTGGTGAGGTTGCATCTGATGGGCCCTGGTGAGGCTGCATCTGATGGGCCCTGGTGAGGCTGCATTTGATGGGCCCTGGTGAGGCTGCATCTGATGGGTGCTGGTGAGGCTAAATCTGATGGGTGCTGGTGAGGCTGCATCTGATGGGCGCTGGTGTGGCTGCATCTGATGGGCGCTGGTGTGGCTGCATCTGATGGGCGCTGGTGAGGTTGCATTTGATGGGCGCTGGTGAGGCTGCATTTGATGGGCCCTGGTGAGGCTGCATCTGATGGGCGCTGGTGAGGCTGCATCTGATGGGCGCTGGTGAGGCTGCATCTGATGGGCGCTGGTGAGGCTGCATCTGATGGGCGCTGGTGAGGCTGCATCTGATGGGCGCTGGTGAGGCTGAATCTGATGGCCGCTGGTGAAGTTGCATTTGATGGGCGCTGGTGAGGCTGCATCTGATGGGCGCTGGTAAGGCTGCATCTGATGGGCGCAGTGGACTGTGGGTGGTTGGCAGTGAACTGTGTCAGTAGAGAAGTGGATGGTGTCAATAAAGCAATAGACATGTCCGTAGGGCAGTGGATTATATATTATTATATTATATAATGATTATATATAGAGAGAGAGAGAGAGAGATTACATATATTAAATGCGCATTGGAAGAAAGCTCTATTTGTGGGGAAAAAATTACAATTTTGTGTGTGTACAGCATCGCACGACTATGCAATTGTCAGTAAAAGTGACGCAGTGGCGTATCGCAAAAAAATGGCCTGGTCATTAAGAGGGAAAGTCTTCCGGGACTGAAGTGGTTAAAAAATAAAAATGAAATTATTATTATTTTTATTAATAATAAAAATAATAAACACCCAAACAAAAAGTTACTATTAATAATAATAACTCTAACCCCTTACCCGAATGAAAACGAAAACAAAACAATAATAAATGAATAATAATAATGAAAAAAGAAAAGTTAAAAAAGCTGATCTACCTAGCAACAAATGATGCAACAAATGCTAGTTTTCTGTATTGTAAAAAAAAAAAGAAAAAAAAAGAAAAAAAAAACGCTCAAAAATGCTGTATAAAAACGTGCAAGTCGCGCATGAAAAACGCTCAGAGCCGCTACGCTCCGGTGTGAATGATAAGGAGACGTCCCCTGCGATAGGCTCCCTGACGTCACTCTGTATTCAGGATGGAGACCTTCCCGGTTATCATCATCTCCAAACATGGAGAGTGTTTTGTACCTCCAGCTGTTCATCAGTGACAACATTGTGTCCTACAATGTGTTCACAGCACCTCATACTCACTCCAGGCAGACGTCCACTTGGAGTATGTCTGGGTGGGAAAAGAAGGAGAATTCCTCTGGGGAGGGGGTCAGCCAAGCCCCCGGATTGGGTAGCGTAGGGGACGGGTTTGACTCTCTGTCAGGTTGCGATTGCTTTGCGTGTCCCCATTAGGGAGATTTCTTCTCACAGAACAGGAAGTGGTGGGGAATCCCCCCAGCGGGGACACAGCCAGCTCTAGTAGGAGCAGGAAAGGGTTAGTGTTCTCCAGGCAGAGGATTTGTAGAGTAGAGGCAGCATGCGCCCAGTGAGCGGAGCCAGGAGCCCCTCCCAATAATCCTTCCACCCCGCCACACATCGAATCCAAGGAAAATCCCAGGAATTGTCATAGCGGGCAGTGCCGGTCTTGGGAGCCCGTCTTCCCGCTTGGCAGGAACATCGTGTCCTTTCTATTCCTGGGATCTTCGCCGAGGAAGAACGGGATGAAGGGGGGCTGCCATGTAAACCGATTCAAAGCTGAATCCCACCCACAAATTCTTTCATTAAGGCTCCGTTCACATCTCGGTGTCCCCCCGATCACGGGCAGAATTTCCGCCATTCTGCCCGCGATTCCTGAATCGTAGCAAATCATGGGATGCCCCGTGCGATCCCCGTCATTTCCAATGGCACCCCGGAGCGATTTTTCCCGCGTTTGTCGCCCCCACGAATCGCTATAAAATCGTGCAAACAGAATCGTGGCATGTCTGTACTCCTTTTGGGGCAACGGGCATCCCGCGATTCTGTTTGCACGATTTTACCGCGATTAATGGGGGGTGACAATCGCGGCAACAGATGTGGGCGGAGCCTTAAATATGTTCCTCAATGGTCACAGAGTATAGGAATCCAATTTGAATGCATCTTTACAAACCCGGATATGACCTTGTAAAAGTAGCAGTGACATCATCACTGGGCTGTACAGAGCCTGTGCAGAGAGCAGAGCGGTGGGAGGGGCCCAGTGGGCTCCACCCACTACAGAGAACTAGAGGAGGGGGGCGGAGACAAGACCAGTCCCCCTGCACAAGGAGAGAGATCAGCAGTGAGCGGTCTTTATCACAGGAAGTCTCACACCGGATGACTGCAAAGATCTGGAAGAAATACACAAAGCACGCCGAGATTCAAGAATACACATGATGAATGGATTTGGACAATATTTGCTGTCTCTGGGGGTCAGCTTTATGTTTTTACTGTTGCTGTGTGTCCCCGCTCTCTCACCATTGTCACTGAGAGTGACAGGGAGTCAAAAATTTTACTGTTGTCACCAGAACAGGAACAGAAGTCAATCTTGCAGTGGGGATACTGTCACTTAAACTGTCATGTTATCATAGCTCCCAACTGTCCCAGATTTGGAGGCACTGTCCCGGATTTGGAGGGACTGTCCCTAATTTGGAGGCACTGTCCAGGATTTTGAGGGACTGTCCCTGATTTGGAGGCACTGTCCCGGATTTAGAGGCACTGTCCCTGATTTGGAGGTACTGTCCCTGATTTGGAGGTACTGTCCTGCATTTGGAGACACTGTCCCTGATTTGGAGGGACTGTCCCTAATTTGGAGGCACTGTCCCTAATTTGGAGGCACTGTCCCAAATTTGGAGGCACTGTCCCAGATTTGGAGGGACTGTCCCTGATTTCAAGGGACTGTCCCTGATTTTGAGGGACTGTCCCTGATTTTGAGGGACTGTCCATAATTTGGAGGCACTGTCCCAGTTTGAGAGGGACTTTCCCAGATTTGGAAGGACTTTCCTGGATTTGGAAGGACTGTCCCAGATTTGGAGGGACTGTCCCGGATTTGGAGGGACTGTCGCTGATTTGGAGGCACTGTCCCTGATTTGGAGGCACTGTCCCTAATTTGGAGGCACTGTCCCTGATTTGGAGGCAATGTCCCTAATTTGGAGGGACTGTCCTGGATTTTGAGGGACTGTCTCTAATTTGGAGGCACTGTCCTGGATTTAGAGGCACTGTCCTGGATTTTGAGGGACTTTCCCTGATTTAGAGGGACTATCCCAGATTTGGAGGCACTGTCCCGGATTTTGAGGGGCTGTCCTTGATTTGGAGCAATGTCCCTCTGTCCCTCATTCCTCCTCATTTGTCCTTCATTTTGGTCTGATCCATATAGTTGTAAATAAAATGCACTTTTTATCTATCAAAGTGTTTCCCGGTGCTGAACCTTTCATCTGATTTGCATTTCTAAATGACAAGACCAGTATAAAGAAATAGTTGTGGTAGAAAAAAAAGAAAGAAAAACACTTGTGGGTTTAACTATTCTTTTTTTTTTTTTGGATAATTCTCCTTTAAGGGGTGTGACAGGAGGTGTGTCCTATGCCTGCATACCTTTGCCAATAAGTTCCCATCTCAACAAGTTGGGAGGTGAGACTTTAATGAGATCTCCCCTCACTTCCTGTTGTGTCACCAGGACAGGAAGTGAAGAGAAATCTCCCGTTAGACAAAGGAAGCAAAAGATTGATGAGGGTTTTGTCCCTTCCCAATCCAAAACTGAAATTGTTGACCTGAGCTGAAGACAAATCTTTTTTGGGAAGGGTTGTTGGGAGGGAGCTATTGTTGCTGGGGTCTATTGTTGCTGAGGGGGGTCTATTGTTGTTAAAGGGGTCTGTTTGTTGTTGGGGGATCTATTGTTGGGGGGTTATATTGTTGCTAAAGGGGTCTATTTGTTGTTGGGGGGTCTATTGTTACTGAAGGGGTATATTGTTGGGGAGGGTCTATTATTGCTGGGGGATCTATAGTTGTTGTGAAGGGTCCATTGTTGCTGAGTGAGATCTATTGTTGGCAGGGAGATCTATTATTGCCGAGGGAGGTCTATTGTTGCTGGGGGATCTATTGTTGCTGAGAGGGTCTATTGTTGGGGAGGAGATCTATTGTTGCTTAATGGATCTATTGTTGCCGGGGGGTCTTTTGTTACTGGGGGGGGTCTATTGTTGCTGAGGGGGGTCTATTGTTGTTTAGAAGGGTCCATTGTTGCTGGGTGAGCGGAGAGATCTAATGTTGGCGGAGAGATCTATTGTTGCTGAGGGTTCTTGTGTTGCTGGGGCTATCTATTGTTGCCAAAGGGGTATATTGTTTCTGAGAGGGGTTCTATTGTTGGGGAGCAGTTTTTGCAACAATTGTTGTTGGGTTGGGATCTATTGTTGCTGGGAAGGGTCCATTATTGCTGAATGGGTCTATTGTTGGAAAGGACATCTATTGTTGCTGAGGGGGGGTCTAGTGTTTTTGGGAAGGGTCCATTGTTGCTGAGTGTGATCCAATGTTGGTGGGAAGATCTATTGTTGCTGAGGGGTCTACTGTTGCTAATTGGGTCTTTTGGTGCTGAATGGGTCTATTGTTGCTGAGAGGGTCTGTTGTTAGAGGGGTCTATTGTTGCAAGGGATCTATTGTTGCTAAGGGGGGGGGGGCTATTGTTGAGAAGGGTCCATTGTTGGGGAGGAGAGCTATTGTTGCTGAATGGGTCTATTGTTTCTGGTTGGGGTCTATTTTTGCTGGCTACTGTGGGATCTATTGTTTCTGTTAGGGGGGTCTACTGTTGCTGGCTACTGGGAGATCTATTGTTTCTGATGGGGGTATATTGCTGCTGGCTACTGGGAGATCTATTGTTTCTGGTGGGGAGTCTATTGTTGCTGTGGTATTTTGTTGTGGGAGGCTAGGGGATCTATTGTTGGAGAGATCTATTGTTGCTGGGGAGGGTCTGTTAGTACTGAGGTGGATATATTGTTGTTCAGGGGGGTCTATTGTTGCTGGGGGGGGCTCTGTTTAGGGTGGGCTATTGTTGCTGAATGGATCTATTGTTGCTGAGAGGGTCTGTTGTTAGGGAGGGTCTATTGTTGTGGGGGATCTATTGTTGCTAAGGGGGGCTTTTGTTGAGAGGGGTCCATTGTTGGGGAGGAGAGCTTTTGTTTCTGAATGGGTTTATTGTTTCTGGTGGGGGGTCTATTGTTGCTGGCTACTGGGAGATCTATTGTTTCTGGTGGGGGTCTATTGTTGCTGGCTACTGGGAGATCTATTGTTTCTGGTGGGGGTCTATTGTTGCTGGCTACTGGGAGATCTATTGTTTCTGGTGGGGGTCTATTGTTGCTGGCTACTGGGAGATCTATTGTTTCTGGTGGGGGTCTATTGTTGCTGGCTACTGGGAGATCTATTGTTTCTGGTGGGGGGCTATTGCTGCTGGCTACTGGGAGATCTATTGTTTCTGGTGGGGGTCTATTGTTGCTGGCTACTGGGAGATCTATTGTTTCTGGTGGGGGTCTGTTGTTGCTGGGGTATTTTGTTGTGGGAGGCTAGGGGATCTATTGTTGGAGAGATCTATTGTTTCTGGGGGGGGGGTCGGTTAGTACTGGGGTGGATATATTGTTGTTCAGGAGGGTCTATTGTTGCTGGGGGTCTCTGTTTAGGAGGGGCTAAAGACATAGAAGACATAAAACTGCGCGGCACCTTTATAAAAACAGGTTGGACTGGAGGCCAATGCAGATGCATTTTTATAAAGTTTCTATGTGTGTGTCATGGTGTGAAGGGTCCATCACATATGTGGACGGGGTGCGGTAAAAATAGACAGTTGAGCCCTGGCTTTACCAACCCCCGATGACCCCTCCTAACTCAACACAATGGCTGCAGCAAAAGTCATGAAATCTCATCACTAGGAGGGAAAAGACTTCCTCCTGCCTGCAGCAAACTGATGACATCATCTCAGTGTAGGCAACGTCAGTGAGGGAGAGGAGACTGAGGGAACCCTTTTCCTGCCTGCAGCAAACCAATGACATCATCCTAGGCAAAGTCACTGACTTTTGAATGATGAAAGGTGGGACTATATTGGGGACAGACTTTTCTGGGATCGGATGATCGGGTTGTCACCCTCCATAGACACAGTACGGGGCCTACAAACCTCACATAGACTTTGGCTGATAGAAGAAGGATTGGAGATTGTTAGTTGTTCCGGGAAGTGTCTCCATGGGACGAAGACACTCGGAGCCCCTCGGGGACCCTCCCTGTGTGCAGGAACCCGCACTGCCGACTGCATACCTCACTGATCATCATGTAAATATTTGGACTCTCCCAGATGTTAAATTGGAAACATCCACTTCAGACCTTCTAAACATGTGAGGGGCGTCGGTGCGGAGGATGTCCACCAAGCTGGGAACCTCAGTCATTTCTTGCACTGATTCAGGAGGTCCACCACACACTGACTCCGGAGGTCCACCACACACTGACTCGGGAGGTCCACCGCACACTGACTCCGGAGGTCCACCACACACTGACTCCGGAGGTCCACCACACACTGATTCAGGAGGTCCACCACACACTGACTCCGGAGGTCCACCACACACTGACTCCGGAGGTCCACCACACACTGACTCGGGAGGTCCACCGCACACTGACTCCGGAGGTCCACCACACACTGACTCCGGAGGTCCACCACACACTGATTCAGGAGGTCCACCACACACTGACTCCGGAGGTCCACCACACACTGACTCGGGAGGTCCACCGCACACTGACTCCGGAGGTCCACCGCACACTGACTCCGGAGGTCCACCACACACTGACTCAGGAGGTCCACCGCACACTGACTCCGGAGGTCCACCGCACACTGACTCCGGAGGTCCACCACACACTGACTCTGGAGGTCCACCGCACACTGACTCCGGAGGTCCACCGCACACTGACTCAGGAGGTCCACCACACACTGACTCCGGAGGTCCACCGCACACTGACTCAGGAGGTCCACCACACACTGACTCCGGAGGTCCACCGCACACTGACTCAGGAGGTCCACCACACACTGACTCAGGAGGTCCACCACACACTGACTCGGGAGGTCCACCACACACTGACTCGGGAGGTCCACCACACACTGACTCAGGAGGTCCACCACACACTGACTCAGGAGGTCCACCACACACTGACTCCGGAGGTCCACCGCACACTGACTCGGGAGGTCCACCACACACTGACTCCGGAGGTCCACCACACACTGACTCAGTAGGTCCACCGCACACTGACTCAGGACAGAGGTCCACCGCACACTGACTCCGGAGGTCCACCGCACACTGACTCCGGAGGTCCACCACACACTGACTCAGTAGGTCCACCACACACTGACTCAGTAGGTCCACCACACACTGACTCCGGAGGTCCACCACACACTGACTCCGGAGGTCCACCACACACTGACTCAGTAGGTCCACCGCACACTGACTCAGGACGGAGGTCCACCGCACACTGACTCCGGAGGTCCACCACACACTGACTCAGTAGGTCCACCACACACTGACTCAGGACGGAGGTCCACCGCACACTGACTCCGGAGGTCCACCACACACTGACTCAGTAGGTCCACCACACACTGACTCAGTAGGTCCACCACACACTGACTCAGGAGGTCCACCACACACTGACTCCGGAGGTCCACCACACACTGACTCGGGAGGTCCACCGCACACTGACTCCGGAGGTCCACCACACACTGACTCCGGAGGTCCACCACACACTGATTCAGGAGGTCCACCACACACTGACTCCGGAGGTCCACCACACACTGACTCGGGAGGTCCACCGCACACTGACTCCAGAGGTCCACCGCACACTGACTCCGGAGGTCCACCACACACTGACTCAGGAGGTCCACCGCACACTGACTCCGGAGGTCCACCGCACACTGACTCCGGAGGTCCACCACACACTGACTCGGGAGGTCCACCGCACACTGACTCCGGAGGTCCACCGCACACTGACTCAGGAGGTCCACCACACACTGACTCCGGAGGTCCACCGCACACTGACTCAGGAGGTCCACCACACACTGACTCCGGAGGTCCACCGCACACTGACTCAGGAGGTCCACCACACACTGACTCAGGAGGTCCACCACACACTGACTCCGGAGGTCCACCGCACACTGACTCGGGAGGTCCACCACACACTGACTCAGGAGGTCCACCACACACTGACTCAGGAGGTCCACCACACACTGACTCCGGAGGTCCACCGCACACTGACTCGGGAGGTCCACCACACACTGACTCCGGAGGTCCACCACACACTGACTCAGTAGGTCCACCGCACACTGACTCAGGACAGAGGTCCACCGCACACTGACTCCGGAGGTCCACCGCACACTGACTCCGGAGGTCCACCACACACTGACTCAGTAGGTCCACCACACACTGACTCAGTAGGTCCACCACACACTGACTCCGGAGGTCCACCACACACTGACTCCGGAGGTCCACCACACACTGACTCAGTAGGTCCACCGCACACTGACTCAGGACGGAGGTCCACCGCACACTGACTCCGGAGGTCCACCACACACTGACTCAGTAGGTCCACCACACACTGACTCAGTAGGTCCACCACACACTGACTCAGTAGGTCCACCGCACACTGACTCAGGACGGAGGTCCACCGCACACTGACTCCGGAGGTCCACCACACACTGACTCAGTAGGTCCACCACACACTGACTCAGTAGGTCCACCACACACTGACTCAGGAGGTCCACCACACACTGACTCCGGAGGTCCACCACACACTGACTCAGGAGGTCCACCACACACTGACTCCGTAGGTCCACCACACACTGACTCCGTAGGTCCACCACACACTGACTCAGGAGGTCCACCACACACTGACTCCGGAGGTCCACCACACACTGACTCAGGAGGTCCACCACACACTGACTCCGGAGGTCCACCACACACTGACTCAGTAGGTCCACCACACACTGACTCAGGAGGTCCACCACACACTGACTCAGGAGGTCCACCACACACTGACTCAGTAGGTCCACCACACACTGACTCAGTAGGTCCACCACACACTGACTCAGGAGGTCCACCACACACTGACTCCGGAGGTCCACCGCACACTGACTCAGGAGGTCCACCACACACTGACTCCGGAGGTCCACCGCACACTGACTCGGGAGGTCCACCGCACACTGACTCGGGAGGTCCACCACACACTGACTCCGGAGGTCCACCACACACTGACTCAGTAGGTCCACCGCACACTGACTCAGGACGGAGGTCCACCGCACACTGACTCGGGAGGTCCACCACACACTGACTCCGGAGGTCCACCACACACTGACTCAGTAGGTCCACCGCACACTGACTCAGGACGGAGGTCCACCGCACACTGACTCCGGAGGTCCACCACACACTGACTCAGTAGGTCCACCACACACTGACTCAGTAGGTCCACCACACACTGACTCAGGAGGTCCACCACACACTGACTCCGGAGGTCCACCACACACTGACTCAGTAGGTCCACCACACACTGACTCAGGAGGTCCACCACACACTGACTCCGTAGGTCCACCACACACTGACTCAGGAGGTCCACCACACACTGACTCCGGAGGTCCACCACACACTGACTCAGGAGGTCCACCACACACTGACTCCGGAGGTCCACCACACACTGACTCAGTAGGTCCACCACACACTGACTCAGGAGGTCCACCACACACTGACTCAGGAGGTCCACCACACACTGACTCAGTAGGTCCACCACACACTGACTCAGTAGGTCCACCACACACTGACTCAGGAGGTCCACCACACACTGACTCCGGAGGTCCACCGCACACTGACTCAGGAGGTCCACCACACACTGACTCCGGAGGTCCACCGCACACTGACTCGGGAGGTCCACCGCACACTGACTCGGGAGGTCCACCACACACTGACTCCGGAGGTCCACCACACACTGACTCAGTAGGTCCACCGCACACTGACTCAGGACGGAGGTCCACCGCACACTGACTCGGGAGGTCCACCACACACTGACTCCGGAGGTCCACCACACACTGACTCAGTAGGTCCACCGCACACTGACTCAGGACGGAGGTCCACCGCACACTGACTCCGGAGGTCCACCACACACTGACTCAGTAGGTCCACCACACACTGACTCAGTAGGTCCAACACACACTGACTCAGTAGGTCCACCACACACTGACTCAGGAGGTCCACCACACACTGACTCAGTAGGTCCACCACACACTGACTCCGGAGGTCCACCACACACTGACTCAGGAGGTCCACCACACACTGACTCAGTAGGTCCACCACACACTGACTCAGTAGGTCCACCACACACTGACTCAGGAGGTCCACCACACACTGACTCTGTAGGTCCACCACACACTGACTCAGGAGGTCCACCACACACTGACTCCGGAGGTCCACCACACACTGACTCCGGAGGTCCACCACACACTGACTCAGTAGGTCCACCACACACTGACTCAGGAGGTCCACCACACACTGACTCAGGAGGTCCACCACACACTGACTCAGTAGGTCCACCGCACACTGACTCAGGAGGTCCACACAGTGACTTAGGAGATCCACACATTGACTCAGTAGGTCCACACATTAATTTAGGTCTACAAACTGATTCAAGAGGTCCACACACTGACTCGGGAGGTCCACACACTGACTCGGGAGGTCCACACACTGACTCGGGAGGTCCACACACTGACTCGGGAAGTCCACACACTGACTCGGGAGGTCCACACACTGACTCGGGAGGTCCACACACTGACTCGGGAAGTCCACACACTGACTCGAGAGGTCCATACACTGACTCGGGAGGTCCACACACTGACTCAGTAGGTCCACACATTGACTCAGTAGGTCCACACACTGACTCGGGAGGTCCACACACTAATTTAGGTCTACACACTGATTCAAGAGGTCCACACACTGACTCCGTAGGTCCACCACACACTGACTCAGGAGGTCCACCACACACTGACTCCGGAGGTCCACCACACACTGACTCAGTAGGTCCACCACACACTGACTCCGGAGGTCCACCACACACTGACTCAGTAGGTCCACCACACACTGACTCAGTAGGTCCACCACACACTGACTCCGTAGGTCCACCACACACTGACTCAGGAGGTCCACCACACACTGACTCCGGAGGTCCACCACACACTGACTCAGGAGGTCCACCACACACTGACTCAGGAGGTCCACCACACACTGACTCAGGAGGTCCACCACACACTGACTCAGGAGGTCCACCACACACTGACTCAGTAGGTCCACCACACACTGACTCAGTAGGTCCACCACACACTGACTCAGGAGGTCCACCACACACTGACTCCGGAGGTCCACCACACACTGACTCAGTAGGTCCACCGCACACTGACTCAGGAGGTCCACCGCACACTGACTCAGGAGGTCCACCACACACTGACTCAGGAGGTCCACCACACACTGACTCAGTAGGTCCACCACACACTGACTCAGTAGGTCCACCACACACTGACTCAGGAGGTCCACCACACACTGACTCCGGAGGTCCACCACACACTGACTCAGGAGGTCCACCGCACACTGACTCAGGAGGTCCACCGCACACTGACTCAGGAGGTCCACCACACACTGACTCCGGAGGTCCACCACACACTGACTCAGTAGGTCCACCGCACACTGACTCAGGAGGTCCACCGCACAATGACTCAGGAGGTCCACCACACACTGACTCCGGAGGTCCACCACACACTGACTCAGTAGGTCCACCGCACACTGACTCAGGAGGTCCACCACACACTGACTCAGGAGGTCCACACAGTGACTTAGGAGATCCACACATTGACTCAGTAGGTCCACACATTAATTTAGATCTACAAACTGATTCAAGAGGTCCACACACTGACTCGGGAGGTCCACACACTGACTCGGGAGGTCCACACACTGACTCGGGAAGTCCACACACTGACTCGGGAGGTCCACACACTGACTCGGGAGGTCCACACACTGACTCGGGAAGTCCACACACTGACTTGGGAGGTCCACACACTGACTCGGGAGGTCCACACACTGACTTGGGAGGTCCACACATTGACTCAGTAGGTCCACACATTGACTCAGTAGGTCCACACACTGACTCGGGAGGTCCACACACTAATTTAGGTCTACACACTGATTCAAGAGGTCCACACACTGACTCGGGAGGTCCACACACTGACTCGGGAGGTCCACATACTGACTTGGGAGGTCCACACACTGACTCAGGAGGTCCACACACTGACTCAGGAGGTCCACACACTGACTCGGGAGGTCCACACACTGACTCGGGAGGTCCGACACACTGACTCGGGAGGTCCACACACTGACTCGGGAGGTCCACACACTGACTCGGGAGGTCCACATACTGACTCGGGAGGTCCACACACTGATTCAAGAGGTCCACACACTGACTCGGGAGGTCCACACACTGACTCGGGAGGTCCACATACTGACTTGGGAGGTCCACACACTGACTCGGGAGGTCCACACACTGACTCGGGAGGTCCACACACTGACTCGGGAGGTCCGACACACTGACTCGGGAGGTCCACACACTGACTCGGGAGGTCCACACACTGACTCGGGAAGTCCACACACTGACTCGAGAGGTCCACACACTGACTCGGGAGGTCCACACACTGACTTGGGAGGTCCACACATTGACTCAGTAGGTCCACACATTGACTCAGTAGGTCCACACACTGACTCGGGAGGTCCACACACTAATTTAGGTCTACACACTGATTCAAGAGGTCCACACACTGACTCGGGAGGTCCACACACTGACTCGGGAGGTCCACATACTGACTTGGGAGGTCCACACACTGACTCAGGAGGTCCACACACTGACTCGGGAGGTCCACACACTGACTCGGGAGGTCCGACACACTGACTCGGGAGGTCCACACACTGACTCGGGAGGTCCACACACTGACTCGGGAGGTCCACATACTGACTCGGGAGGTCCACACACTGATTCAAGAGGTCCACACACTGACTCGGGAGGTCCACATACTGACTTGGGAGGTCCACACACTGACTCGGGAGGTCCACACACTGACTCGGGAGGTCCGACACACTGACTCGGGAGGTCCACACACTGACTCGGGAAGTCCACACACTGACTCGGGAGGTCCACACACTGACTCGGGAGGTCCACACACTGACTCGGGAAGTCCACACACTGACTCGGGAGGTCCACACACTGACTCGGGAAGTCCACACACTGACTTGGGAGGTCCACACATTGACTCAGTAGGTCCACACACTGACTCGGGAGGTCCACACACTGACTCGGGAAGTCCACACACTGACTCGGGAGGTCCACACATTGACTCAGTAGGTCCACACACTGACTCAGGAGGTCCACACACTGACTCGGGAGGTCCGACACACTGACTCGGGAGGTCCACACACTGACTCGGGAGGTCCACACACTGACTCGGGAAGTCCACACACTGACTCGGGAGGTCCACACACTGACTCGGGAAGTCCACACACTGACTCGGGAGGTCCACACACTGACTCGGGAAGTCCACACACTGACTCGGGAAGTCCACACACTGACTCGGGAGGTCCACACACTGACTCGGGAAGTCCACACACTGACTCGGGAGGTCCACACACTGACTCGGGAAGTCCACACACTGACTCGGGAGGTCCACACACTGACTCGGGAAGTCCACACACTGACTTGGGAGGTCCACACACTGACTCAGTAGGTCCACACACTGACTCAGGAGGTCCACACACTGACTCGGGAGGTCCACACACTGACTTGGGAGGTCCACACACTGACTCAGGAGGTCCACACACTGACTCGGGAGGTCCACACACTGACTCGGGAAGTCCACACACTGACTCGGGAGGTCCGACACACTGACTCGGGAGGTCCACACATTGACTTAGGAGGTCCACACACTGACTCAGGAGGTCCACACACTGACTCAAGAGGTCCACACACTGACTCAGTAGGTCCACGCATTGGCTCAGTAGGTCCACGCATTGGCTCAGTAGGTCCACGCATTGGCTCAGTAGGTCCACGCATTGGCTCAGTAGGTCCATACATTGACTCAGTAGGGCCACACATTTACTCAGGGGGTCCACACACTGACTCAGGAGGTCCACACACTGACTCAGGAGGTCCACACACTGACTCAGGAGGTCCACACATTGACTCAGGAGATCCACACACTGATTCAGGAGATCCACACACTGACTCAGGAGGTCCACACATTGACTCAGCTGGTCCACACATTGGCTCAGTAGGTCCACACATTGATGCAGGAGGTCCACATACTGACTTCTACAGATGGGGATTTATTATTATTATTATACAGTATTTATATAGTGCTGACAGTTTTCACAGCGCTTTACAACATTAGGGCAGACCATACAATTACAATACAATTCAATACAGGGGGGGGGGGGGGGGGGGGATCAGGGGGCCCTGCTCGTTAGAGCTTACAATCTAGGAGGGAGGGTCAAGTTATACAAATGGTAATAGCTGTGGGGGATGAGCTCATGGAGAAAATAGTGCAGTTGTTGGATGGAGGCAGGATAGGCTTCTCTGAAGAGGAAAGTTTTCAGGGATCGCCTAAAAGTGAATACATTTGAAGACTGTCTGACAGATTGGGGTGGGGAGTTCCAGAGGATGGGCGAGGCTCGGGACTCCTGGAGGCTCCTAGAGGAGGATATGGTAGGAGGTGATGAGGGAGCTAGAAAGCAGGAGGTCTTGGGAGGAACGAAGAGGGTGATTCGGTTGGTATTTTGAGACTAGGCTAGTGATGTAGCTGGGGGCAGAGTTGTGGATGGCTTTGTAACTTATTGTAAGTATTTTGAATTTAATTCGTTGGGCGAGTGGCAGCCAATGGAGGGATTGGCAGAGAGGGGTAGCGGACACTGAGCGCTTTGCAAGGTGGATGAGTCTGGCATCAGCATTTATGATGGACTGAAGGGGGGGATAGTCTATATAAAGGTGAGCCAATGAGGAGGGAGTAGTCAAGGTGAAAGATAACAGGGAGTGAATCAGGAGCTGTGTGGTTTCATTGGTTAGAAAGGGACGTAGTTTGGAGATGTTTCGGAGGTTGAGGCGGCAAGCTTTGGAAAGTGATTGGATGTGGGGCTGAAAGGAGAGTTCAGAGTCCAGGATAACACCTAGAACCTTGGCGTGTGGGGATGGGTGGATGGTTGTGCCATTGCTCTTGACAGAGAAGTCAGGGGAAGAGGCACGTGGGGGAGGAAATATTATGAGCTCAGTTTTGGACAAGTTGAGTTTGAGGAATTGTTGTGACATCCAGACAGATACGTCTGTTAGTAAGTTGGTGATGGGTGAGGAGACTGATGGAGTGAGTTGAGGGGTGGAGATAGATTTGGGTGTCGTCAGCGTAGAAATAATATTGAAAGCCGTGAGAGGCCATCAGCTGACCCGGGGAAGAGGTGTAGATTAGACATGTGCAAAAGGAAAAAAATTAGTTTAGTTTCGTTTCGCTTTAATTCGTTAATTCATTAATTTTGTTTAGTTATATTTGTTAACTTTCTTAAATTCGTTTTCGGATTTCGTTTAGTTTTCTACCGAATTCGAAAAATCGGCCACATTCGAAAATATTTCTACCGGATTCGAAAATATTTCAACCAAATTCGAAAATATTTTGTGACCTGATTTTAGGGCCATGTATCTCGGGGTCACTTGGTTCTAGAAACTCCAAATTTGGATATGTTATAGTGCCAGTTCTATTGTGTTTGCATACCAAATTTGGGGTTTCTAGCTATAAGTGACCCCGAGATATGTGGCCCCAAAATCGGGTCGCAAAATGTCATTCTCTGCTCTAATAACTAATAACATTTTGCGACCCGATTTTGGGGCCACATATCTCGGGGTCACTTATAGCTAGAAACCCCAAATTTGGTATGCAAACACAATAATACTAGCACTACAACATATCCAAATTTGAAGTGTCTAGCACCAAGTGACCCCGAGATACATGGCCCTAAAGTCGGGTCACAAAATATTTTCGAATGTGGTTGAAATAATGTCGAATGCAGTTGAAATAATTTAGAATCATGTCGAATTCATTCGAATTCATTCATTATATTTCTTTCGTATTCGTTGATTTTTTTATTCGGGACCCCGATGGGGAAGGGAAGAGGAGAGGAGAAAGGAGAATTGTAAGTGACACAGAAGGTGCGGTGGGATAGGTAGGATGAGAGACACTGAAGAACGCAGTCATGGAGACCGAGGGAGTGAAGTTTTTTGAGGAGGAGAGGGTGCTCAACAGTGTCAAAGGCAGTTGAAAGGTCCAGAGGTCGGAGTACAGAATAGTGTCTGTTGGTTTTTGCGGTTAGTAGGTCATTTGTGAGTTTTAAAAGAGCCGTTTCTGTGGAGTGTTGAGGGTGGAAATCCAGATTGAAGAGGATCGAGAAGGTTATTCTTAGTGAGGGGGTCACTCAGTTGGTTGTAAACCAGACGTTCAAGAAGCTTAGAGGAAAAGGGGAGCAAAGAGATAGGGGCGTAGATGGTTACGATTGGTAGGGTCCAAGGATGGCTTTTTAAGTATGGGGGTGACCAATGCGTGTTTTAGAGCATTGGAGAAGATGCCAGAAGAGAGGGAGAGATTGAAGATGTGGGTTAGAGAGTGTAGGATAGAGACACGGGATGACCGCAGTGTTTGAGAGGGAATAGGGTCCAGGGGGCAGCTGGTTAGGTGGGTGTTAGAAAGGAGTTTTAGCAACTTTGTCTGTAGTAACAGGTTTGAATAAGGGGAGTATCTATTGTACTTGTTGACATGGGGTCCTAACTGGGGAAGATACCTGTGGAGTGGAGATTTCATTTAGCAGACGACTCTCACCTGGAAGTGCATTTGGTTAAAGTGAACCTGTCATTACATAGCTCAGCAATTCTTTGTAAGGTCGGCAGTGTAAGCTGCAGGTACAGTACAGGCTATGTAGGGTTAGTCTGGGCAGTCAGACGCAGAGTCCTCCTCTGCCAACTAGCAGGAGATATCAGTGTCCACTTTCCAAAACATGAAGGGTGACAACAAGATAACTTTACTGACCTTTTTCCAGGACAGGGCAGTTACATCTACTTGGATACGGCTAATGTTACACCAAAGCCACGTTCATATACACTCACCGGCCACTTTATTAGGTCCCCCTTGCTAGTACCGGGTTGGACCCCCTTTTGCCTTCATTCTTAGTGGCAGAGATACAACAAGGTGTTGGAAACATTCCTCTGAGATTTTCCTCCATAGTGACATGATAACAGTTGCTGCAGATTTGTTGGCTGCACATCCATGATGTGAATCCCCCATTCCACCGATCTGGTGAGTGTGGAGGCCATTGGATGAGATGTGGTGAGTGTGGAGGCCATTGGATGAGATCTGGTGAGTGTGGAGGCCATTGGATGAGATGTGGTGAGTGTGGAGGCCATTGGATGAGATGTGGTGAGTGTGGAGGCCATTGGATGAGATGTGGTGAGTGTGGAGGCCATTGGATGAGAAGTGGTGAGTGTGGAGGCCATTGGATGAGATGTGGTGAGTGTGGAGGCCATTGGATGAGATGTGGTGAGTGTGGAGGCCATTGGATGAGATGTGGTGAGTGTGGAGGCCATTGGATGAGATGTGGTGAGTGTGAAGGCCATTGGATGAGATCTGGTGAGTGTGGAGGCCATTGGATGAGATCTGGTGAGTGTGGAGGCCATTGGATGAGATCTGGTGAGTGTGGAGGCCATTGGATGAGATGTGGTGAGTGTGGAGGCCATTGGATGAGATGTGGTGAGTGTGGAGGCCATTGGATAAGATCTGGTGAGTGTGGAGGCCATTGGATAAGATCTGGTGAGTGTGGAGGCCATTGGATGAGATGTGGTGAGTGTGGAGGCCATTGGATGAGATGTGGTGAGTGTGGAGGCCATTGGATGAGATCTGGTGAGTGCGGAGGCCATTGGATAAGATCTGGTGAGTGTGGAGGCCATTGGAGGACAGTGACTTCATTGTCCAGTGGTGAGATGATTGGAGCTTTGTGACATGGAGCATTATCCTGCTGGGAGGAGCCATCAGAAGATGGGGACACTGTAGTCATAAAGGGGTGGACATGGTCATCAACATTACTCAGGTAGGTCTTGGCATTTAAATGAATCTCAATTGGTACTAAGGGGTTCAAAGTGTTCCAAGAAAATATCCCCCCCCCCACACCATTACACCACCACCACCAGCCTGAACTGGTGATACAAGGCAGGATGGATCCATACTTTCATGTTGTTTACACAAAATTCTGACCCGGCCACCTTAATATCACAGTTGAAATCGAGACTCATCAGACCAGGCAACGTGATTCCAATCTTCTATTGTCCAATTTTAGCCTCAGTTTCCTGTTCTTCCCTGGCAGGAGCAACACCCAGTGTGGTCTTCTGCTGCTGTAGCCCATCTTCTTCAAGGTTTGATGTGTTGTGCGTTCATAGATGGTATTCTGCATACTTTGGATGTAACGAGGGGTTATTTGAGTCACTGTTGCCTTTCTATCATCTCGAAACCAGTCTGCCCATTCTCCTCTGACCTCCACAAGGTATTGTCGTCCACACAACCGCCGCTCACTGGATATTTTCTCTTTTTAGGACCATTCTCTGTAAACCCCCGAGAGATGGTCATGTGTAAAAATCCCAGAAATATTCAGACAGGCCCGTCTGGCACCAACGACCATGCCACGTTCAAAGTCACTTAAATCTCAGTTTTTCTAAAGTCTGATGCTCGGTTTGAACTTCAGCAAGTGGTCTTCACCAAGTTTCCTAGTTCCATAGTTAGTAAGGTTGAATAAAGACACCAGTCCATCCAGTTCAACCTGAGTGAGTGTCTACAATTGTCTCTGTACATTATACACTCACATCGGTCCCTACCCTCAAGGAGCCCACAATCCAAGGTCTCCATTCATATACTAGGGCCAATTTTGTACAGAAGCCAATTAACCTACCTGCATGTCTTTGGAGTGTGGGAGGAAACCGGAGTACCCGGAGGAAACCCGTGCAGGCACAGGGAGAACATGCAAACTCCTCATTTAAATCTGTTGCTACCATGTGATTGGCTGATTAGAAATTTGCGTTGCCAAGCATTGGAACAGGTGTATCTAATAAAGTGGCCGGTGAGTGTATATGAATATAGGGCTACCACGGGGCACACAGGTATGGAGGTGGCAATGACCGGGTTCTTGCCTACTCAAGACACTGTCTATTTATTTCTGGTATTGCACTGCCTTTCACTTTGCACACCTTCTTAGATCTTTGCAAGATTCCGTATCTACAATTATCCTTATTTCATATTTATTCTGGGAGCGCGTCTATTCTCTCTTCATAGGATAAAGTGAGAGGCCCTCTTCAGCTGGGGCACCAAGACAACTACCTCAATGGCGTTACCTTGAAAGACTTCCAGATCCTGTCACACTACATCCATTGACCCGTCACTCCCGCAATCAAACTTCAGCCAGAACTTGTTATCTTCCAATTCTACTGTTACCGGTAACTTTACTTCTTCAGCTCAGATTTCCCCCGATTGGCCCCGTGTCTGATCTGTGGTCTGGAGCAACCCAGTGACCCGCTGCCAACCCTGGCCTGAAGTCTGTCTAAGCAGCCCGAAGGAAGAGTCTCCTGTCTGCACTGCATGACCTAGATAATCAACGTGTCACCTATGAAGGTTCTCGGCACGCAGCCGAATTTCCAGTTTAAACCAGCTAATATAAATACACTATAGTGCCAAAAGTATTGGGACACCTGCCTTTACACGCACATGAACTTTAATGGCATCCCCCAGTCTTAGTCCGTAGGGTTCAATATTGGGTTGGCCCGCCCTTTGCAGCTATAACTGTTTCAATTCTTCTGGGAAGGCCGTCCACAAGGTTTAGGAGTGTGTCTATGGGAATGGTTGACCATTCTTCCAGAAGCGCATTTGTGAGGTCAGTCACTGATGTTGGAAGAGAAGGCCTGGCTCACAGTCTTCGCTCTAATTCCTACCAAAGCAGTGTTCTATCAGGTGGAGGTCAGGACTCTGTGCAGGCCAGTCAAGTTCCTCCACCCCAAACTCGCTCATCCATGTCTTTATGGACCTTGCTTTGTGCACTGGTGAGCTGTAATGTTGGAACAGGAAGGGGCCGTCCCCAAACTGTTCCCACAAAGTTGGGAGCATGAAATTGTCCAAAATGTCTTGGTATGCTGACGCCTTAAGAGTTCCCTTCACTGGAACTAAGAGGCCAAGCCCAACCCCTGAAAAACACCATCAGCATCAACATCAGCGCCTGACCTCACAAACGTGCTTCTGGAAGAATAGTCAAACTTTCCCATAGACACCCTCCTAAACCTTGTGGACGGCCTTCCCAGAAGAGTTGAAGCTGTTATAGCTGCAAAGGGTGGGGCCAACTCAATACTGAACCCTACGGACTAAGACTGGGATGTCATTAAAATTCATGTGTGTGCGTGAGAAGGCAGGTGTCCCAATACTTTTGGCAATATAGTGTATATTTCAGGTGCATAAAAACAAAAGATGGTATGGATACATTTAGCATTTAGAGCCATGTGCATTTTTTTGTTGTTGTTGTTGTTCTTGTAGGATTACATTGTTCTGGTGTATGCTGACATCTACTGGTGGATTTAGGGCCACTACAACTTGTTTACTTTGTGATCTGGTATATCCCTCTGTTCTCCCCCACCTGTTTAGTGCTAGTTAGTTCAGTCCTATGTAGACCCTCCCTGTTTCTTTCATGTCCCCTCAGTCAGTGTTAGGTCTTTGCAGGGACAGGGCTTGGAGTCAGGCAGGAACAATATCCTCCGTAGTACCCTCATCTCATGTACAATTGCATAGGATTCAACCTTTGTCTTTTTTTTAAAGAGTGAAGCTGCCTGTGGATGGTGCCAAGTCAGCAGGTGACCATACTGATTGGACAAACTGGGTCTAAGGAGGCATGTGTATACACGTACCTCCTTTAGTGAGTCTTCTGACCGCCCCCCCTTCCCCAGAACAGGAAGAGGAGTCAGAAGACTCCCTAAAGTTCTAAAAAAATGAATTCATCTCTACTTTGTCTAGGAATATGTCAGAATTCCCCCCGTCCCCAACGCCTCCAATCGTGTATTCTATCAGTAGTTTTGACATTTTACTTCGGTGTGAATAGCTTTTTTTTTTTTACTTTTTTGTTTCTTTTTGTTCTTTCAGTTAAACTTAACTAAATACATTCCAGGTACACAACAAAAGACGTGTTAAGTCTTACGGTTGATTTTCTTAGAATCCAACCACAACCTGAGTGGAAAAGCCTGTCCCCTGCCAGCATGCTGCAGAGAAGACCCCTTTCTCTCTGTATGGAAGCAGTGGTCTCTCTGTAGAGGTCCTACACACTTCCCTGCTAAGTCAGACCTAGAGCTCCCCCAATCAGTTGGAGCTTTGCTGGAGAGCTGTTGGGTCTGACTAGGCATTAGGCACGTCGACCACAACCTGAATGGAAAAGCCTGTCCCCTGCCGGCATGCTGCAGAGAAGAACCCTTTCTCTCTGTATGGAAGCAGTGGTTTTTCTGTAGAGGTCCGACACACTTCCCTGCTAAGTCAGACCTAGAGCTCCCCCAATCAGTAGGGAGTAGGGGCTTTGCTGGAGAGCTATTGGGCCTGACTCAGCATGGGGCATGTCGGACCTCTGCAGAGGGACCACTGTTTACCCACAGAGAGCGAGGATTCTTCTCTGTAGCGTGCTGGCGGGGGGACTTCAACAGAAAAGCCGATAGGCAACGTTACCCTCCAAACAGGACAATCACAGCTTAAGATAAGATTGCAGCATGTGTGGTACAGTATACAGTCCGAGAACTGACCTTCTTGCTTCTTCCTCCCGCAGTTCAGTCCAAACAGAGGCATTCCCAAACCCGGACTCCGGCTACAATCCCATGGAAAGTCTGCAGAGAGAGAGAGAGAGGACATTGCATTATAGAAGGTCCTGCCATGTACACATCTCACATACATAGCCCAGGCCATTTCCGTGCCCCCCCATCCCCCACCCATCCCCCCCCCTCCACGATTACTGCACAGGTTTTTACAGCCGGTGTCAGTGGAAAAAGTTCTATCAGTGTCAGTGTGTAACTGCATGACACAGAACAGAAACAAAAAGCTGTGTTTACAGAACGCTTATCGGGGTCATCTCCTCCCCGCTCTGAAAACACGGAGATCCTTCTTACATAACGTGCGCTCGTCGCTGCTTTACTGACCGCGTAGGAAAACACTCGCACAAAGGGAATCTAGGAGCGTTTTGGGTCAGTTTTATTTTACATTCTTTTTAAAAAGTTTGTAGTTTTTCAACTGAGGTCTTGTAGTTACTCATTTATTTTACGGCAGAGAACAGCAGAAGCCGATTCCCTTCAGACTCTCTCTTCTTTTCTGTCCCATTGAAATTTATCTGGGAGCCACTTGTCTGCAGCAGGCGGGGGGAGTGGAAGTAGTCACCGCTCTGAATCCGATTGAAACCTGGTGGGAGTTACCTGTAAACAGCAGGCAGGGAGGAAGGAGAGAGAAGATTTCTGCTCTGATTTATTCACTTGTCTATGTAAATTTTGGCTTTAGCTACTGAGTTCTGTAAACAGAAGGATTTTTTTTTGTAATCAAAGTTCATAATGAGAGCAATGAAAATGATATGAATAAAAGCAGTGTTAATTTGAAGTCAAATTTCGATTTAGTTTTAGCCATTTTCAAGCTAAAATGCCATTTTAGTTTTAGCCCTGTTTTAAATTGTTTCAGTTTTAGTCGTATTTTAGTTGACTGACATCTCCAGTACATTGTAGTCAAGTAAAATCGAATGGGTCTAGGTAAATTGTAATGCATTATTTAACCACTTCCCACCTGCCATATAGCAATATGAGGTGCGGAAAGTGGTTCTGTTATCCTGACCGGACGCCATATGACGTCATCAGGATAACCCGCGATTGCACCCCGTGGGGTCCGACACACCGCATCTCCGATCTGGGTAAAGAGCCTCTGACAGAGACTCTTTACCATGTGATCAGCTATGTCCAATCACAGCTGATCACGGTGTAAACAGGAAAAGCTGTGTATCGGACAGACGCGCGTAGAAGAGAGCCAATCGACTGCTCTCCTGACAAGAGGGGGGTCTGCGCTGATTGATTGTCAGCGCAGCCCCCCAGGGATGCCCACCCAGGACCACCTGGGATGCCTCCCAGGATGACCAGGGATGCCACGTAGGGTCACCAGGGATGCTGACCATGGTTGCTCTCCCAGGGCCACCAGGGATGCCATCCAGGACCACCAGGTATGAACTTTAGAGGTGCCTATCAGTGCCCAGCAGTAAAGCCTGTCAGTGCCTCCTCATCAGTCCTGCCTATCAGAGCCATCTATCAGTGCCAATCAGTGCCACCTATCAGTGCTGCCTATCAGTGCCCATCAGTGTCGCCTATCATTGTCCATTAGTGCCACCTATGAGTGCCGATCAGTGCTACATATCAGTGCCACCTATCAGTGCCCATGAGTGCCGGTCAGTGCTACATATCAGTGCCACCTATCAGTGCCCATCAGTGCTGCATATTAGTGCCTCATCATCAGTGCCCTTCAGGGCTGCATATTAGTGCCTCATCATCAGTGCCCATCCGTGCCACCTCATCAGTGACACCTCACCAGTGCCCATTAGTGCCACCTAATCAGTGCCCGTCAGTGCAGCCTCATCAGTGCCCATCAGTGAAGGAGAACATTTTTTTATTTACAGAATTTTATGACAAAAAAAACATATTTTTTTCCAAAATTTTCGCTATTTTCTTATTTGTGTAGCAGAAGAAAAAAGCCCCAGAGGTGATCAAATACCACCAAAAGAAAGCTCTATTTGTGGTTACGAAATAATAAAAATGTATTTTGGGTACAGCGTTGCATGACCGTGCAATTGCCATTCAAAATGCGACAGCGCTGAAAAGCTGAAAAAAGGTCTGGGCAGGAGGGGGGTAAAGTGCCCGGTATTGAAGTGGTTAAGCATTTTTCTAGAACTTCCAAACTCATTATATACGAGGTGTGTCTAAAAGGTACGGTGGATGATCCAATATCTCAATGACACCATGGGCCTGGTGTGCATGCATGCATATGGCATATGGATATCCAGAGATACTTCGAGAAGTGCCACCTAGCGTGGAGTACATGTGACCGTCAGGGTGAACCCGCTGCGGACAGGCAACCATAGCCGGAATGAGAGGTAGCGTCACGGTGTAATGAGTGAACATCAAGTTCTGATACAAATTGGGGAAAAGAACGACAGAGACGCATGAAATGTTGGTGCGAGTCTACAAGACGGAAGAAAATGTGTTTATGACTGGTTCAAACGCTTAAAGGACTGAGGATGAGCCACGTTTGGGTCGGCCGTCGACAAGCAGAACTCCAGACATGATGGGAGCGAGTGCGACAAAAGCTGGCACGAGATCGGCGGCTGACTCTACAATTGATGGCGGAGGAATTGGGCATGAGCAAGGACACGGTGCGCACCATCGTCCGCGAAGATTTGAGTAAGCAGAAGATTTGTTCCTGGGTTTGTGCCGCACAAGCTCACAGACGAACAGAAAGCCAAACGGATGGAAACCTCTGGAGCAGGCTTTCTCAACCTTTTAACCCTAGAGGAACCCCAAAAATAATTTTCATGTCTCGAGGAACCCTTACTAAAACCAAATCAGCAGCGCTTAATAGGAACAATGCTCCTTATATTGGTGGTCAATAGGAAGAATGTCCTCCTTAAAGTGGTGTTCAGAATGCCGCCCTTAAAGACAGCTAAAAAGAAATTTGATGTCATGATACTGGCTTTGCTATGTGGTGCTGAACCTTGAACTCTGTAGGCATCATCAAATAGGTGGTCCATCAGCCACATCTCAGGGAACCTCTAGCAACTTCTGGAGGAACCCCAGGGTTCCATGGTTGAGAATGGCTGCTCTGGAGATTTCATTACCACGAGTGACCAGGATCCATCCTTTCTGCCAACCATCATCACAGGGAGATCCGGTGCTACCGGTTCCATCCAGAATCCAAGCGGCAATCGATGGAATGATGTTCACCGTCTTCCCTGTGACCCAAAAGTCCAAGGTCAAGACAATGCTGATCGCCAATTTGTATCAGAAATTGATGTCCACTCGTTGCTCCATTGCACTGTGACCCTACCTCTCACACGGACTACATTCGACTGGCCGCAGCGAGTTTATCCCAACGGTCACTTGTACTTCACGCTAGGCACCGCTTCTTGACATGTCTCTGGATAGCCATGTGCAAGCTCGAGCACCTGGCCCATGTCGCCGTTGAGAGATCAGACCATTCACCAAACTTTATAGACACACCTCATATAACCAGTGTTAATTTTGATGTCAAATTTTGATTTAGCTTTAGTCATAGTCTTTTTGACTAAAATGCCAATTTAGTTTTAGTCGTATTTTATCTTCATCTGAATTGCTTTAGTTTTCGGCGTATTTTAGTCATCTGAATTGCTTTAGTTTTAGTCTAATTTTAGTTGACTAAAATAGTGTTAATTGCGTCAACGAAAATATTTTCATTCACTGAATAAAAGCCAGCAGCTCCATTTGTTGGCTGAAAAAATAACACAAAATATTTCTATACAATTTTTATATATTTTATATTTATTTATTATTTACCTGAATATAAAATAAAAACACTTCTTAAAAAAAAAAAAAAAAAAAAAAAAGAAAAGAAAGAAAATATATGCCAAACTACTCTACATCTCCCCTAATGTAAACAGATGTAATAACTGGGCTGGGTCCTTAAAGACAGCTCTCAAAATATATGTTAAGAAAAATAAAAAGGAAAAATAAATGATATACCGGTGTGTGTGTGTATATATATATATATATATATATATATATATATATATATATATATATATATTAAAAATGCATTAAAAATAAAAATATAGAATATGCAATGAATATAATATTTATTTATAACTTATAAATTATTATTATTTCTTATTTATAAATAAATATTGTATATAAGTATTACATAGTCTTAATCTTGTGTGTGTGTGTGTGAAGGATTATTCTACAAACATACACATTTGTGCATGGTGGACATGCATGTTTGGCCTATGGAGGAGGAGAGGCCTTCCTGGCTTATCTCAGGAGGAACTGATAGTGATCTAGGATATGGTGTAAAAACATAGGATCCATTTCTAATCCAGCCAAAACTTGAATGGGACTGAGACCCAAAAGTTCCCTCATGTCTACAGACATCTTTAATGGGCGTTCTATGACCATAGCCCTGTTGGTGTCCATGCCAGTCACCATTCTTGGGTGCTCAACCTGTGGCCCTCCGACTGTTGCAGAACTACAAGTCCCATGAGGCATGGCAAGGCTAACTGTTACAAGGCATGATGGGACTTTTAGTTCTGCAACAGCTGGAGGGCCATAGGTTGAGCACCAGGCTGTTCAGGAATATGGGGTCACCATGGGCAGACTTTTGACCAGTCAGTGAATTGTACAGGGGATTATTCTTGAAATACAAATGACTTCAATCAAAGCTCTCCACAACAACAATAAGTTGCAGAATGCCAATGCCTACACATGTCTACACAAGAACTAGAAATTCCATTGTGTGTATTTCCAGTCCACCCGATGCTCTAACCAAAGGTGACCACGTATGGTGGCTAGGCTTAGTTTTCTTGAGACCACCTGGTCCAGGTCACCATTGCCCAGGATGGGGTCACTTTATAGCTAAAAGTTTTGTTGTTAGGTTTTGTTATTTCCTCGTTATTTTAGTCTCTGGTCTATGTTTTGTTTTGGCTTTCTCTACGTTCACCTTCTGCGGTCGCGGCTTTTGTTACAACATGAATACCATTCAGAGTTCACAAGTTCAACATCAAGTAGAGGAAGTCTGTGAGGCCACACGTAACATTGTTCCCATCAGTGTTATCTGAGTTCCCTCTTCCCACATACACAACCCAGTGCAAATAGGTGACTCAGTGAACAGAAGAAGTGAGAGGATGGGATGGAGAGTCGGATGGGATGGAGTCTGGTGAGGAAGGTCACCAGCTGTATTAGTATATATTTAGGGGCCAGCAGTAGGGTCATGGTCCTGACAAGTTCCTGGCAGTTGGGTGTTCCCGCTGGCCTTCAAGTGCCTCAACTACTCTTGTTTTCTATTATATAAAGCATGTGACATATCCAACAGGTGAAATGGGAGCCCAAATAGTGGTCATGGAAGGTAAGTAGACCCGCCATTCTATCACAGAAAGAATTTACATTCTCCGGCACATACCAAAAGCTAAAGTTTGGGTGGTCTGGCCCTCAGGAAGCCCATTTGATTACAATTATTTGGCATTATGAAATGTATCAATCTTTTTCCTATGCTTCTAAGTGGGACTGCAGCGTCCTGTCTGATGACTCTGCACTATGCATCCTCCTATAACCCAGGAACCTGTATAATGAATGCTGGACTTGGCTGTAATGGAAGCCATGGGCCAGTGCCTACAGCAGCAAGGTTGGAAGGGGCAGCGCCAAGTGATGGGTTAGAGCAGGTCTCTACGCATTTGCTTTGAATCTAGGAGCCAGTACAAAAAGTTAGGAGCCATTTTTTTTGTTTTGTTTTTTAACCAACAAATTTTACGGGTAGAACATGTAACGTGTTCCCGAAGGTGAACTTATCCTTTAACCCTTTTGCTGCCAGAGCCGTTTTTGTGTTTTTTTTTGCACACATGTTTAACCACTACAATACAGGGCACTTTCGCCCCATTCTTTTCCCAGCCCAATTTTCAGCTTTCATCGCTCTCGCACTTAGGCTGCTTTCACACTGGGGCGGTATTCAGGCGTTACAGCGCTAAAAATAGCGCCTGTGTAACGCCTGAAAAAAACCGGCCCCTTTAACTCCAGTGTGAAAGCCGGAGGGCTTTCATACTGGACGATGCGCTGGCAGGACGGTGAAAAAAGTCCTGCTAGCCGCATCTTTGCAGCGGTGAAGGAGCGGTGTATTCACCGCTCCTATACCGCTCGTACCCATTGAAGGCAATACCTATTGAAGGCAATACATCGGCGCTTTGCGGGCGGGTTTAACCCCTTTTCGGCCGCTAGCGGGGGTTAAAACCACCCCGCTAGCGCCCGCACACCGCCGCTAAAACGACGGTAAAGCGGCGCTTTACCGCCACCGCTGCTCCCGCCCCAGTGTGAAAGCAGCCTTACAGTGACAATTGCGCGGTCATGCTACACTGTACCCAAATGAAATTTTTATCATTTTGTTCGCATAAATAGAGCTTTATTTTGGTGGTGTTTATTCACGACTCCGTTTTTTATTTTTTGCGATATAAGCACAAAAAAAGCGGAAATTTGGAAAAAAAACAATATTTTCTTTTTTCTATTTTAAAAGAAATCCAATAAAATCTAATTTTGTCATAAATTTAAGCCAAAATGTATTCTGCTACATGTTTTTGGTAAAAAAAATTCCGTTAAGTGCATAATAATTGGTTTGTGTGATCACGGACATATGTACGCAAATGATCATGTACATATGTGTGCAGGTGATCACGTACATGTGTGCAGATAATCATTGGGACATGTGATTTTAGTGGGACATATGTGGGGGACATGTGTTTTTTTATTTGGGGACATGTGTGTTTTGGGGACATGTGTGGTGACTAGGGTTGCCACCTGTCCAGGATTCACCCGGACAGTTTGGGTTTGGAATCATGTGTCTGGGTTTCAGACTGTCTGAGACCCGGACACATTATTTAGACTGGACTATGGCTTCCCAGCAGGATTGCTGGCTGCAGTTGTCTCAGCTGAGTGTCTGTTACACTCTTTCACACTGCCCAAAGCCAACACTAACACCCCCCCCCCCCAAAAAACACACAGATGGGAGAGGAGAGAGGGCTCAATCTGCACCTCTTACTCCACCCCTACCCCTCTTTGTCTGCTCTCACTCCAGTCCCCGGCGCTATGCCTCAGAAAAGGAAAGTTGGGGCAAGAAATTTGAAGTTGAGCTGCCTCAAATACATCTGAATGAGAGGTGCTGCCAAAGGGTGAATGAGCTCACCATCCATCCCTGTCTGTAATTGAACTCTCACCCCCCTTCTCTCTCCTGCCTCTGAGTAAGTACACAAAAGTAAATCAGGGCTCCCAGAGCACCCCTTACATCAGAGTTCCCCTTTACACCAGAGGCCACAATGTTTCCCCTTACATCAGAGTTCTCAGTGTTCCCCCTTAAATCAGGTTTTCCAGAGCATCCCTTATGTTAGAGTCCCCAGAGTTCTCCCTTACATCAGAGTCTGCAGAGTCCCCCCTTACAGTGAAAGGGAACTCTGAGAGTTCAGATGTAAAAGGGGAACTCTGTGGGCTCTGATGTAAAGGGGGACTCTTGTTATTAACTTCATATGATTAGAAATGTTATTTAATAGCAAAATATATGTATAGTTTATACTATAAAAAAACATTGCTGTGCGGCGCTAAAGTGTTCGGGTTTGACTTGAAAAAAAGGTGGCAACCCTAGTGGTGACATGTGTATTGGGGTGACATGTGTGTTTACACTGTAGGTTTATACTACACTGGTGATCAGTTAGTAAAAAGCTGTAAAAAGCAGCTCATACTCACTGATCACCAGCCGGCTGCAGCGATCTGCTCTCCTCTCCTCAGCGATGACTTCTGAGTGAGGAGAGGAGGAGCCGATTGCCTAGCAACCGGCTGTTTGTTTACTTCACATGACGGCCGTGATTGGACAATCACAGAGCCCTCCTGCCGATCCGAGATGCGCCATGTCCGGGTGACACGAGCACATCAGGAGCGCGCCGCTGCGCGGGCGCGTTCCCCCTCCTTCTGAAGGACGTTCCTGAACGTCCTCTCAGAAGTAGGGGGCTCCCACCCGGCCGTATATGTACATTGGCCGAGTGGGAAGTGGTTAACCACTTCCGGACCGCCGCACGCCGATATACGACCTTACTTTGAAGAGGAATATCTTTGTTATGGCAGCAGCTAGCTGCCATAACCCCAGTATCCTCTTCTTCAGCAGGCGGTCTGGTTTCCAATAATAGTGGTCTCTGCAGCGGATTCGCCGCAAGATTACTTTTATCAGCGGTGGGAGAAGACCCGCCGCTCTCCGGTGCCCTCTGCCGCTTACTGGAGACATCCGTAGCGGCTGAGGCAATCGTATCCTTCTCCTTCCTGGGTATGGAGACAAGTGAGGGGAAGATGGCCCACCCATCTCCATATCATTGCAGGGCGGAAGTGATATCAAAATGTCCCTTACGCCCATAGCTCTTAAAGGGACATTTTTTTTTTTTTTACTTTTTAAAATGACAACATTTTTTTTTTTTGCATTTTAGTGTAAATATGAGATCTCAGGTCTTTTTGACTCCCAGATCTCATATCTAAGAGGTCCTGTCATGCTTTTTTTCTATGACAAGGGATGTTTACATTCGTGAGTAGCGCCCCCATATGAAAACGGTGTTCAAACCACACATGTGAGGTATCGCCGCGATCGGTAGAGCGAGAGCAATAATTCTAGCAATAGACCTCCTCTGTATCTCCAAACTGGCAACTTGTAAAAAATGTTAAACTTCGTCTATGGAGATTTTTAAGGGTAAAAGTTTGTTGCCATTCCACAAGCGGATGCAAATTTTGAAGCGTGATAGGTTGGGTATCAATTTACTCAGCATAACATTATTTTTCACATTATAAAAAAAAAAAATTGGGCTAACTTTACTGTTGTCTTATTTTTTTAATAAAAAAGGTGTATTTTTTTCCAAAAAAAAGTGCGCTTGTAAGACCGCTGCACAAATACGGTGTGACAGAAATTATTGGAACGACCGCCATTTTATTCTCTAGGGTGTCAGAAAAAAAAATGTATAATGTTTGGGGGTTCTAAGTAATTTTCTAGCAAAAAAAAAAAAGTTTTTAACTTGTAAATAACAAATCCCAGAAAGACAAAAAGTCCCCTATGTGATGATTTTTTGGGTGACAGGTTCTTTTTAATGAGACCTTCCGGGTCCAAAAGATCCCCAATGTCTCCTGTGTGCTCCTCTGAATGTAATGTGATGCACATCACACTGCGTTACATTCTTTCCCAGCCTTGATGGCCGGGGAAGCTGTCAACGGGGACCTGGAAGTGACATGCGCCTACAGGTGCACCACAAAAAGGTGTGTACAGTCCTACAATTGGTTTTCTTAAGAAAGCAGCCACAGCCTGAGTAAAAAGCCTGTCCCCCGGCTCATCGGGGGTTGTGGCAGACCTCTGCAGAGAGACCAATGCTTCCACCGAATCCACCCAGAGAGCAAGAGTCCTTCTCTGGCGAGAGATGGTCTTTTCTATTCAGGTTGTGGCTACTTTCTAAAGAAAACCATCTGTAAGACTTTGCACCCCCTTTTTGTTTTGATTCACCCGTAAAGTATTTCTCCGATTTGAACTGAAAGTTCCGATGGGCTTCAGGAAATACCGCTTCTGCTCACTGGATGAAAAACACTCTTTTCTACGTCTCTGTTCCCTAACAATGCGATAGACACAAGTCTGGGCGATTCCCGGCATCAAAGACGCGTTTTATACAATTCTTTTCCCAGCCGTCACCTTTATTCACGCGCAACTGAGATCATCCTGGAGCGGCGACAAGTCTCCGCTCGCCCCCCCCCCCCCCCCCCCCCCCGCCGCCCAACTAAAACTAACTTCTTTCTCTTACAATGAAATCTAAGATCTGCAAACTCCAAACTCTTATTTCCTCTCCTGCAGAAAGTAACGAGTCGCCTTTATTTTGAGAAACAATAAGACAGAAGAGACAAATGAAGCCGTAATCTCACCCGGGCACCATATGGTCCATGGCGAAGGGTTCTCATCGCTGACAAATGGCTTCCCAAACTACTAATAAAGGGCCAGCGATCGTGAAATATATATATATGTAAATATATATACACAAAATGATATTCATCTGAACAAAGTAAAAGTTTCACGAGAACAGTAGATGGGGGGGGGGGGGGGGGACTAATTTTTGGGGTTTCCCCTTATAATCCACAACAAAAAATAATAACTTTGCACAGCAGGTTTCTGGTCACCCCTTTATATTGCCCAATGACTTTTTTTTCCTCAACCCTTTTTCTGGTTTAAAGTGCACAGAATATGGGCTTCAGTGTCTATAGTCTGTGCACTTTAAAACTGGAGCTTTTTGCATATTCTTAAACAGTTTTAAAACAACCCTCACTGACCTCTGTAGCTGCAGGCACTGTGGAACGATTCATTCACACAGATTCCAACTGACACTTTGATGTTAGAATAAAGTGTGTTTTTTGTGGCAGTGTTTGATAGAGTGGTGAGGGATTAGAAGAACCCCTGTCTGGTTTTTATTGCTGTCTATGTCCCCGTTAGGGGGACCCGTTTATCATTATCACTGAAAGTGAAAGAAAATCCAGGAAACAAAAGGGAAATCTCCTCACCTACTGTGTGTTTACATTAGACGGCTGTTTGACTGCTGTATGTTTATATTAGACAGCTGGATGGCTGCTGTGTGTTTACATTAGACGGCTGGATGACTGCTGTGTGTTTACATTAGACGGCTGGATGGCTGCTGTGTGTTTACATTAGACAGCTGGATGGCTGCTGTGTGTTTACATTAGACGGCTGGCAGCTGTTTGTTTACATTAGACGGCTGGGTCACTGCTGTGTGTTTACATTGGCTAGATGGCTGCTGTGTGTTTCCATTAGATGACTGGCTGCTGTTTGTTTACATTAGACGGCTGGGTGTCTGCTGTGTGTTTACATTGTCTGCATGACTGCTGTGTGTTTCCATTAGACGTCTGGCTGCTGTTTGTTTACATTAGACGGCTGTATGACTGCTGTGTGTTTACATTAGACGGCTGGATGGCTGCTGTGTGTTTACATTAGACAGCTTGGTGGCTGCTGTGTGTTTACATTGGCCTGATGGCTGCTGTGTGTCTCCATTAGATGTCTGGCTGCTGTGTGTTTACATTAGACGGCTGGCAGCTGTTTGTTTACATTAGACGGCTGGGTCACTGCTGTGTGTTTACATTGGCTGGATGGCTGCTGTGTGTTTCCATTAGATGTCTGGCTGCTGTTTGTTTACATTAGACGGCTGGGTGTCTGCTGTGTGTTTACATTGTCTGGATGGCTGCTGTGTGTTTCCATTAGACGTCTGGCTGCTGTGTGTTACATTAGATGGCTGGATGGCTGCTGTGTGTTTACATTAGACATCTGCATGACTGCTGTGTGTTTACATTAGACGGCTGTATGACTGCTGTGTGTTTACATTAGACGGCTGGATGGCTGCTGTGTGTTTACATTAGACATCTGCATGACTGCTGTGGGTTTACATTAGACGGCTGTTTGACCGCTGTGTGTTTACATTAGACAGCTGGATGGCTTCTGTGTGTTTACATTAGACGTCTGGCTGCTGTTTGTTTACATTTGACAGCTGTATGACTGCTGTGTGTTTACATTAGGTGGCTAGATGGCTGTTGTTTGTTTACATTAGACGGCTGGGTGGCTGCTGTGCGTTTACATTGGCTGGATGGCTGCTGTGTGTCTCCATTAGATGTCTGGCTGCTGTGTGTTTACATTAGATGGGTGGCTGCTGTGTGTTTACATTAGATGGCTGCTGTATGTTTACATTAGATGGCCGAATGGCTGCTGTGTGTTTACATTAGAGGGCTGCATGACTGCTGTATGTTTACATCAGACATCTGTATGACTGCTGTGTGTTTACATTAGACGTCTAGCTGCTGTTTGTTTACATTAGATGGCTGTATGACTGCTGTATGTTTACATTAGATGGCTGGCAGCTGTTTGTTTACATTAGACAGCTGTATGACTGCTGTGTGTTTACATTAGACGGCTGAGTGCTGTTTGTTTACATTAGATGGCTGTATGATTGCTGTATGTTACATTAGATGGCTGGCTGCTGTATGTTTACATTAGACAGCTGTATGACTGCTGTATGTTTACATTAGACAGCTGGCTGCTGTTTGTTTACATTCAACGACTGTATGACTGCTGTGTGTTTACATTAGATGGCTGAGTGCTGTTTGTTTACATTAGATGGCTGTATGACTGCTGTATGTTTACATTAGACGGCTGGCTGCTGTTTGTTTACATAATACGGCTGTATGACTGCTGTGTGTTTACTTTAGATAGCTGTGTGCTGTTTTTTTACATTAGATGGCTGTATGACTGCTGTGTGTTTACATTAGACGGCTGAGTGCTGTTTGTTTACTTTAGACGGCTGGATGGCTGCTGTGTGTTTACATAAGACGGCTGGCTGCTGTTTGTTTACATTCAACGACTGTATGACTGCTGTGTGTTTACATTAGATGGCTGAGTGCTGTTTGTTTACATTAGATGGCTGTATGACTGCTGTATGTTTACATTAGATGGCTGGCTGCTGTTTGTTTACATAAGACGGCTGTATGACTGCTGTGTGTTTACTTTAGATGGCTGTGTGCTGTTTTTTTTACATTAGATGGCTGTATGACTGCTGTGTGTTTACATTAGATGGCTGTTGTTTGTTTACATTAGATGACTGCTGCTTGTTTACATTAGACAGTTTGCAGGCTGCCAAGTCCCTATTCCCCATAGAAAATAAAGGGAGATGAGCTGTGATTTCAGTGTTTTTGCTGCAATTCTGTGGGATGAATTTCTCCACATGCTCGCAGCTACAGAGGTCAGTGATGGCTTGTTTTAGAGCTCAATTATTGCTTGCTAAGAATATTTGAATGTTCCCAGCCTTGCCACAGGTTTGCTCAGGCTGCTTCCACACTCATCCACTTTTGTTCAGTTCTTTAGATAAAAAATAAATAAAAAAAAGCAGAGGAAAAGCAGAAGAAAAAACGCATCCCTTAAAATCCTATGTAGCTCTTCACACCAGTTGCGCTTCAGTTGCTTTTAAAAAAAAATTCCTGCTTGCTGCATTTTTGGTGCATGTTCAATCAGGTAAATAAAACACACAAAGAACACACCTCCCCATTGAAAGGACAGGAAACCGCATCAAAACGCATCAAGGTTTCAAGTTCTCTGTGATGTAAAGGGGGGGGGTTAAATACAACGCAAGCACATTAAAAAACGCACCATGTGTTGCGGTAAAATTTAACGCAGTGCGCTAAGAACGTGGCAGCAACGTTGTCATGCGGTTTTGCTGCCAAGTAGGGCGAAAGTGCCCTGAATGGCGAGGACTGCGATTTTCCAGCAGGGCTGGAGATGTGTATGTGGGCACCTTTCACCCCATATGGATAAAAACAGCCAATCGCTGTCCTCCGTGTAGTGATCGCATTTGTTTTCTTACTACATCTGCCTTGCATAGTGAACAATCCTCCAAATCTTCTTCAAGAAGACATTGCGGCTTTTCCAAACCTCATTCATCTTATGCAATGCAGACAGTTCACTGGTCCGCTTCCCCAGAATATGAGAGAGGCGGCGACTGCCTTCTGCTTTCACAATGACGGAATAGGGTGTCACGGAAGATTAGCTGCGATTAGGAAATGTCCAACACTGGATTTTCTAAAGGGCGCATTTCCATTTGAGTTCAGCAGCTTAACCCCTTAGTATAACCGTGATCACCGAGAGTCAAAGAAGATCACAAATTTTGGGTTGTCACCAGAACAGGAACAGAGGGGGAAATCTTCCTAAAATTGGGGACACTAGTTCTGGTGACCACCGGGGATTCCTTCCCTTTGGAGGGATTTCCTCTCACTTCCTGTTTTGGCTATGGGACAGGAAGTGAAGACAAATCTCCCCAGTGGGGAACACAGATGGCAAAAAATAAATAAAAAACCTGATGGGTTATAACCCCCCCCCCCTTACTTTACAATGGGGAAGAAAAAGTGCGATGCATACTAGCCCATTATGCTTTTCAATTGCAGGCTTTGCAGCGAGCAAAAGAGGAAGTAAAACCCATCAGGGTTTACTTCCTCTTTAACCACTTGCCGACCATCCGCCGTCATTATACTGCAGCAGGTTGGCACGATTGCAAGAATCGCCATAGGTGTACACCGGCCGCTTAAAGAGCAATAGCAGGCGCGCGCGACACCGGAGCTGCGATCGCTCCACAGAGAGCCAGAACGGGGATCTGTCAATGTAAATGCACAGATTCCCATTCTGACAGGGGAGAAAAGACATATCTGCTGTTCCTAGTGATCAGGAGCAGTGGTCTCTCTCCTCCTCCAGTCAGTCCCATCTCCCCCCACAGTTAGAAACACCTCCCTAGGAAACGCTTAAAGCGGAGTTCCACCCAAAAATGGAACTTCCGCTGATCGGTTTCCTCCCCCCCCAGCCGTTGTCACATTTAGCACCTTTCAGGGGGGAGCAGATGCCTGTCTAATACAGGTATTTCCCCCCACTTCCGGGCATAGATCACGCAGGCTCTGGGGCAATCAACGTCATGTCCTGCCCCTCCTCCGCCTCCCTCCCCCCCCCGCTGTCTTCTGGGAGACACACAGGTCCCATAAGACAGTAGGGACCAATGGGATTGCGGATGCGCAGTAGGGAACCAGGCTGTGAAGCCGCAAGGCTTCACTTCCTGATTCCCTTAACAAAGATGGCGGGCGCCTCCACACGGAGCTCAAGGGACAGATTGGCTATGGGTGAGGACGTTGCAGGCTCCCTGGACAGGTAAGTGACCATATTTTAAAAGTCAGCAGCTGCAGTATTTGTAGTTGCTGACTTTAAAAAAAATAAAAAATATTAGCAGAAATCCGCTTTAACCTCTTGATCGCCCCCTAGTGTTAACTCCTTTCCTGCCAGTGTCATTTATACAGTAATCGGTGGCTATTTAAAAAAAAAAATATGTCATAAATCTATCCCCTAATTTGTAGACGCTATAACTTTTGCGCAAACCAATCAATATACGCTTATTGCGATTTTTTTTAACCAAAAATATGTAGAAGAATACATATTGGCCTAAACTGATTAAGAAATTTGTTTTTATTTCTTACATTTTTATTTTTTTGGGGATATTTATTACAGCAAAAAGTTAAAAATATTGTTTTTTTTTTTTCAAAATTGTTCTTTTTTTGTTTATAGCACAAAAAATAAAAAACACGGGGTGATCAAATACCACCAAAAGAAAGATCTATTTGAGGTAAATTTTGTTTGGGAGCCACGTCACACGCGACGCAGTGCCGAATCGCAAAAAATGGCCTGGTCCTTAAGGAGGAAAATCCTTCCGGGGCTGAAGCGGTTAAAGAGGAAGTAAAGTTCTATCTTTAGATTTGCGTTGTTGCGCCATTTAGGAGATATTTACTGTACACGCAACTAGTGACATCACTGGCACACACGCTCTGAAAGAATGGCCACCTGTGCCCTTTCTTCAGGGCCCTGTGCCGTAACCAGCGGCTCCCGCAGGAGTGACGTCATCACAGAGCCGGAGTCCGCAAACCCAGATGAAAGACGGGTGAAGATAGAAGCTGTCTCCAGCGATGACATTGCATCACTGCGAGGCTTTGTTGTGGGGTAGGTTTCACAGAGTGTGCTAGTATGCAATGCATACTAGCACATTATGCCTTTGCCTTGCAGGTAAGAAAAGAAAAAAGAAAAAGCACGCAGCGGTTTACAACCGCTTTAAATACTGGACAGTTTTAGGCACCAGTGATGACATCACATCGCTGGGAGGCTTTGTTTTGAGGTAAGTTTCACAGAGTGTGCTAGTATGCAATGCATACCAGCACATCATGCCTTTGTCTTGCAGGTAAGTAAACAAAAAAACACGCAGCGGTTTACAACCGCTTTAAATACTGGACAGTTTTAGGCACCAGTGATGACATCACATCGCTGGGAGGCTTTGTTTTGAGGTAAGTTTCACAGAGTGTGCTAGTATGCAATGCATACTAGCACATCATGCCTTTGTCTTGCAGGTAAGTAAAGAAAAAAGAAAAAACACGCAGCGGTTTACAACCGCTTTAAATACTGGACAGTTTTAGGCACTTTTAAACATAGCTTTATTGAACGAAACAATGTAACAAATCGAGAAAACCTACCCTATTTTGTCAGCGGAAAGTTGCCCGCGATGTTGGCACCCCAGCCAATTTCCGGATCAGCTCCCGGACGCTGCCGCCACCATTTGTGGTGAGGGAAACCGGTAGTGAAGTCTTTTGGCTTCACATCTGGTTTCCTACTGTGCATGCATAAAGCGCACTGCACTTTCCAACTGGCCTAAGGTCGGAGGAGAGGGCCGAAATTCCGAGAGACCTCGCCGCGGCGGAGTCTCACGGAAGTGGGATAGGTACCTGTCAAAAACAGATACCCGCTCCCCCCTTTCCCCCTGAAAGGTGCCAAATGTGGCACCGGAGGAGAGGAGGGGAGGAGGTGGGAAGCAGATAAGCGGAGCTTCCACTTCTGGGAGGATCTCCGCTTTAGGCTGGGTTCACATTTTGCAAATTGGATGTGGGTTCCCCGCACAGCACAGCTGCACCAAATTATACACTCTCCAGTTTTAGTAAATCAACCCCAGTGTCTTCTTACATTTCAAAATACAGGAAAAACACCCTCTGTGTTGCAATTAGGTGAAGTATAAATGTGTCTTACTGAAGAGTTAAGCTGCCTGTGGATGGTGCCAAGTCAGCAGGTGACCCTAATGTCCCCACAGCCTGGGTCTAAGGTGGTATGTCAATGCATAAAGCAGAATTTGAAACAGAACAACCTGCTCTGAGTTAGGGCTCATTTACATTTGCTTTGGCTTCAACAAGGCTTCGGACAGGCTTTATTAAAGCTCTCTGATTGCCAGTCAAAGCTCCTGTTACTAAATAAAATGGTTAGCTTAAAGTCCAGTTTACACCTTGCTTTTGCTTTGCTTTGGCTTCACTTCAAAATTGATACCCCATGTAGCTTCAGTGGTGCTTCAAAGCTTCTTTAAAGCTTCCATAGAAGTCTGTGGCAAAGCTTGTTTGAAGCCCCACCGAAGCCTAATCAAAGCCCCGCGGAAGCTCCACCTAAGCTTCACCCAAGCTCCAGCAAAGCCCCACGAAGCTCCACCAAAGCCTCATCGAAGCCCCACCCAAGCCCCACAAAGCCTCATCGAAGTCCCATCGATGCTCCAGCAAAGCCGCACGAAGCCTTATTGATCCCTACCGAAGCTCCACCAAAGCCCCACGAAGCCTCATCGAAGCCCCACTGAAGCTCCACCAAAGCCCCATGAAGCCCCACCAAAGTCTCATCAAAGCCCCACACCTAAGCTCCACCAAAGCCCCTTGAAGCCTCATAGAAGCCCCACCCAAGCTCCAGCAAAGCCCCACGAAGCCCCACTGAAGCTCCACCAAAGCCCCACCAAAGCCTTACAGAAGCCCCACCCAAGCTCCAGCAAAGCCCCGCGAAGCCTCATCGAAGACACACCAAAGCTCCACCACAGCCTCATCAAAGCACCAAGCAAAGGCAAGGTGTAAACAGGACTGTAAGCTAACCATTTTATTTAGTGACAGGAGCTTTGACTGAGAGCATTACCCTCCCTGGCGGTATGATTCAGTCTGGATTTAGGTGCTGAAAGTGGTACAATTATTTTGCATGGAAATTTGGCGTCTTATATTGTAGTCCTGTAATTCTTAGGAATAACTCTCTTAAATCTATTCAAACCAGAGTCTAGCAGACATCCCGGGTATGATAAAGTTTATAATATAATAAAGAATAATAAAAAATATTCAATAATGTAATCAAATCCTAAAACACTGAAAAATGGACACTTTCTGGTTGCTATGGACAATCTCCAAATTCCAGGCAGAAAAAACAGTATTTATAATATAAAAGTGCATGCAGGGCATTACACAAACCACTAGGGACAAAGGGGGTGTGTAATTTTGTAATACAGCACTGTAATCTGTAAGATTACAATGCTGTGTGTGTTTTGTGTACTTTTACTTTTTTGAATTTGCCGCCGTTCTCCGCTCCCGTGCGCCGTAACATCGCAGGGAACGGAGCTCGGCGGCATTCGGCACTGTGAATCGAGTGGAGAACAGCTCGATCACACAGCGCGGGGGACATCGCTGGATCCAGGGGACAAGGTAAGTAACTCTCCCTGTGCCCTCCCTGTATCCAGCGATGTGATCCCGAGTCTGGCTCGGGGTTACCGCTCCTGCTAGTAAAATCCTAACCTGAGCCAGACTCGGGTTACCGCTAGGGGGGTTAAAGAGGAAGTAAACCCTGATGAGTTTACTTCCTCTTTGATTCCCTGCAAAGGTAAAGCATAATAGACTACTATGCATCGCATAGTAGCCCATTATGTGTCACTTAACTGACACAGGAGCCAGCGAAGTCACCGCTGTCCCCTTGTGTACGGAGCCTCCATCTTCTTTGTGGGTCTCGCTGCTCCGGCACTGTCATTCGACGAAGCCGTGATGACATCACTCCCGCGCATGTGCACGGGAGCCGCCACTCGCTGCATATCGCAGTTGACAGCGGCGCGCTCAGTGGTGCCTGTGTTTTGGCAAACATCTCCTAAACCATGTAGGTTTAGGAGATATTTCTTGGACCTACAGGTAAGCCTTAATCTAGGCTTAGCTGTAGGTCAAAGTGGTTTGTAAGGCCGCGTACACACGGGCGGACTGTTCGCCCAACTTTGTCCGCTGAACAGTGTTTGGGCGGACAGTCCGCTCGTGTGTGGGCTTTCAGCGGACAGTTTCAGCGGACAGTTTGACGAACAAGGTTTTTCGGAATTTCCGAAAAACTGTCCGCTGAAACCTTGTTTCAGCGAACAGTTCCCTCGTGTGTAGGATTGTTCGTCAAACAAAGTTGCGCGCATGCTCAGAAAGGATTTTCACGCCGAAAGTTATAATGCAGTGTATAGGACGTCGTATTTTTCGTCCCGTCGTACGTGCCGTTCACGTCATCGCGCACGGTTTCAGCAAACTGTTCGTCCGTCGTGTGTGGCCATGTCCGTCCATGCTAATTTTGAGCGGACTGTTTGCCGAAACTGTTTGACGGACAAAGTTGGGCGAACAGTCCGCGCGTGTGTACGCGGCCTGAGGGTTTACAACCACTTTAACAAAGCCTGTCTGAAGCCATGTTTTGAAGCAAGTGTAAACGAGCCGTTACAGTACAGGTCCTCTTTGTAGCCAGCAGATATTGATAATTGTCTTTCTTACTTTCTTACTTTTTATTTTCTGCTTTTCCCGTCTCTGAGTTTTCTATTTTTACATAATCCCTCTCTATGTTTATATTTCCTTCCTCTGGGGTTTTTTTTTTACTGGAAAAACATCTGTCTGCTTGTACAGAAATCTTGGCTCTTCCACCAGGCTCTGCACTGGGACACATCACCGCTCCGACCCAACCCAACCACGGAGTTACTGTCTATCCAAGAACGCCGGAACGCCGGCCTTCCCACCCAGCTCACAGAATCCAGAATAGATGTGGCGTGGTGGACCGGGTGGGGAGGGGGGATTGGGAACAAGGAGGCTACTGTAGAAATAGGTGAGCAAGTATGTTGCACTTAAATGAAATAAACAGTAAATAAATAATATAAACAAAAAGAGTCACAAACGTGACATAATAGTGAAAGTTTGAATGCTGTGTCACCAACTTCCTCCACTTGTGGATAGGGGATATTACTGCGCTAACTCAATTAGCGAAAAAAAGGTGCTAAATAAGAATGTGATGAAAATTCTACGCAAAAGGATCAGTGAAAAATGTAGCGCTAAAAATATAAAACAATAAGCATTGAACAATATATCAAGTATTGTGTGTAAATAATAAGAACTTGGTGATAAAAATCAACCCCAAATATAATGAATATAAAACGAAACATTGGTAAAATGAGTGGAAACACAGGTAAGAAAGTCCCAAATAGTAAACATATATGAAGTCCACCAAGAAAAGTTGTTGCTCCACCACGAAAAGTGGGGTACGAAGGCCTCAGCAGGCATGTAGAGCATCAGGGATAGTGTGTCCTCCCCCCGAGATAAGGGGTATACCGGAAATAGTGGACTCAAATATCAGCGACAACGAGTCAGTTAGACTAAGGTTAGCCCAATTAGCAGATTTCCAAAACCATCCAGGGTTCCAGTCATATGGTTGCCACCTCATCCCTTTAAACCCGAACACATATTAATTACACGGATTCTGTGGCTGATTAAGGTGGTGGAAATTCAGGCTGGGTTCACACCTATGCAATTGGATGTGGGTCCATCTGATTCGCCTAGCAGGAGATTGTGACCGGCACTCCATGGAACCGGTTTGCATATCTCCAAAGCGGCTCTGGTGCGAATTTGCACCCCTTATCTCCACTTCCTACCCACCTCGAAGCACCATCCCTTGGTTCCACCCCTACCCACCTCCAAGCACCGTCCCTTGCTTCCACCCCCTACCCACCTCCAAGCACCATCCCTCGGTTCCACCCCTTCACCTACCTCCAAGAACCTACTCTTGGTTCCACCCCCTACCCACCTCCAAGCACTGTCCCTTGGTTCCACCCCCTACCCACCTCCAAGCACTGTCCCTTGGTTCCACCCCCTACCCACTTCCAAGCACAGCTCCGTGGTTTCACCCCTTTACCCACCTCCAAGCACCATCCCTTGGTTCCACCTCCAAGCAATGTCCCTTGGTTCCACCCCCTACCCATCTCCAAGCAACGTCCCTTGGTTCCACCTCCTACCCACCTCCAAGCACCAATACCTTGGTTCCACCACCTACCCACCTCCAAGCACCATCCCTTAGTTCCACCCCCTACCCACCTCCGAGCACTGTCACTTGGTTCCAACCCCCTACCCAGCTCTGGGCACTGTCCCTTGGTTCCACCACCTACCCACCTCCAAGCACTGTCCCTTGGTTCAACCCCCTACCCACCTCCGAGCACTGTCTCTTGATTTCAACCCCCTACCCACCACTTGGTTTCAACCCCCTAAACACCTCCAAGCACTGTCCCTTGGTTCAACCCCCTCCGAGCACTGTCCCTTGGTTCCACCCTCTACCCACCTCCGAGCAACGTCCCTTGGTTCCACCCCTACCCACCTCAGAGCAACATCCCTTGGTTCAACCCGCTACCCACCTCTGAGCAACATCCCTTGGTTCCACCCCCTAGCCACCTCCAAGCAATGTCCCTTGGTTCAACCCCCTAACCATTTCCGAGCACCATCCCTTGGTTCCATCCCCTACCCACCTCCAAGCAACGTTCCTTGGTTCAACCTCCTAACCATTTCCGAGCACCATCCCTTGGTTCCACCCCCTACCCACCTCCAAGCAACGTTCCTCGGTTCAACCTCCTAACCATTTACAAGCACCATCCCTTGGTTCCATCCCCTACCCACCTCCAAGCAACGTTCCTTGGTTCAACCTCCTAACCATTTCCGAGCACCATCCCTTGGTTCCACCCCCTACCCACCTCCAAGCAACGTTCCTCGGTTCAACCTCCTAACCATTTACAAGCACCATCCCTTGGTTCCACCCCCTACCCACCTCCAAGCACTGTCCCTTTGTTCAACCCCCTAACCATCTCCAAGCACCGTCCCTTGTTCCACCCCCTACCCACCTCCTTAGTACCTTGCATGCAATTTGAGCCCATCCATTTTGTTCGGGCTCAAGTTGCACTGCAAAGGTATTGGTTTTCGGTGATCGGTGCATTTTTTACGAGTACTCGTGAAAGTACTCGGTATCGGCACCAATATCGATAATGGTATCGGTGCAACCCTAATTCCTGGCATGCTGGGAATGCTAGCTGTCACGGTTGCTTGTGCTGTCAACTAAGCTGCCAAACCATCAAATGGCTGGTATCATAACTGACCACATATGCGGCACCATGGCAGTTGCAGATCAAATAGAAGCCAATTTGGTGGCTTCTTTGGCTGAAAAGGATAGGAGGGGTTTAGTTCTGCTTTAAATACGGTGGTGCAATGCAGTGCCATTCTTTTGCATGGGAAACCAATGGGCACGTGTTGCAGCAGTAGCAGTATCCTGCTGGCTTGCACCATTTTTTGGTAGTCCGTCAGAAGCAGGGCCATCTTTAATATTGATGCATGCAATTTCGCTCTCCACCTGCTCTGAGACATACAATACATAGCAGCTAGACTTAAAATCTGTTTACTCTATCAGATCAGGCAGCGATTGCGATTGGTTGCCAGAGGTTACAGCGTATCATTACCGCTCACTGACTGGTTGCTAAAGGTTACAGCACACATTACCGCTCACTGATTCGTTGCTAGAGGATACAGCACATGATTTCTGTTTGTTGTTTGGTTGCTAGAGATTACTGTACAGTAATTCTGCTCACTGATTGGTTTCTAGAGGTTACCGCACATCTTCTCCTCACTGCAGGGGGCATGATATGCATATGAATACAGCCTTTATTTATGTATCAATGCCAATGGCCTCACCTATTTACATATGAATGCCGGTTATTTACATGTAAACACAGGGTCTGCAGGTGAGTCATCTCTACACAACAATAGGGCAGAGCTGGGCAGCATTAGTTACCAGCACTTCACACTGAGATATCGGGACACAGCACAGGACTAAAACTTCAAGGCAGCCTCTTTGGGCCCCCAAACAATGACAGGGCCCAGGGCAGCTGCCCCTTTTTGCCCTTCTTTAAAAACGGCCCTGGTCAGAAAGGTGTGTTGGGGTGCCGTTCAGAACCAATGGCTGCATCATAGCAACGCATTTAACATACAGTACATAGCAATAAAAGCGCATTGGATTTTGCGCACATTACCGCAGTGGGGGGGCTGTGAAAGGGCCCTGAAAGGCATCTCATCAAAACGCAATGTAGTCTGTTACAATGCATTGTGATGCACTGAAAAACATATGTGCCTTGGCGCAAGGTTTGATGGGGCTATTAAGCATGAATGGTGCCCCAGCCCCGCTATATGGAACAATTTTCACAGATTCCCACAGTGCAAAAGGTGTGAACGTAGCCCTACGCAAGCCATAGATGAGTAAAAAAACAAACAAATAGAAATTCTTGTCATGGAGCAATCAAAAGTGCCCGATCCAACGTGTTCAATTATTTATTTTTTTTTAGAAGAATAAAACAAATGATTGGGATGCTGATAGCGGGAGTACACATCGCCCATCCCTTTCCTCTGTACGCGTCCAGCTGTTTTATATTGCTTGTCAAAGGAAAGTGAACACATGGCCCCCTCCCATTCATTACTATATATTCCCGCTGCTGCCAAAAGCAGTTGATGATGACAATCTTTTCTATTTCCTGCTCCTATACAGATTCCTGCTGCTGCTCATTGGCAGTTGATAATAGGAGTAGAATTCCCTATTCTTTCCTCTAATTTCACTTTTCTTCAATAATGATTAATAATTATAATAATATTATTATTATAACACATTCTATTGTTACAAAATCAATTTTATATTTAATTTGATGTCATTTAAAGCTTTAGGCCCCTTTCACACTAACGTCCCGTTCAGGCCCGCCTGTCAGTTTTTCAGGCGGACCTGAACGGGTGCTCCATAGAGGTCTATGGAGCGTCGGATGTCAGCGGTGACATGTCCGCTGACATCCGACCCGCTCCGATCCGAAAAAGTGTGACGGAGGAAAAAGCTATTTTTCCATCCGTCTGCGGATCGGATCGGATGACGACGGGCACTGCGGTCCGTCGTCATCCGATCTCCCATAGGGGAGAGCGGCGCTGTGACAGGTCCGTCCCTGCACAGTGTGCGGAGACAGACCTGTCATCTCCCTGCTCAGCGGGGATCGGCGGAGTGATCCCCGCTGAGCAAACGGACATCCACGGGGCGGATCAGAACTGATCCGCCCCGTGTGAAAGGACCCTAACTCCGGGAACACTTAAATATATTCCTCAAGATTCTCCAAAAATATAAATCTACTTCATATCACCCAAAATGTCTTTGCAAACCCAGATATGACCTTGTAAAAGTAGTAGCAGTGACATCATCACTGTGCTGTTACAGGGCCTGTGCACAGGGATCAGCAGGCTCCACCCACTACAAAAAAAAGGAGGGAGGGGGCGGAGACCAGATCAGTCACTCTGCACCAGGAGCGAGAGCAGCGGTGATCGGTCTTTATTACAGGAAGTCTCACACTGGGTGACCGCGCAGATCTGGAAGAAATACACAATGGAGTTATACACATGATGAATGGATTTAGACAATATGTGCTGATCCTGGAGGTTCAGCTTTGAATTACGTTTCCATTTTATTCACAGCGAGAATTAAAACTGTAAAAAAAAACCTGAATGGAATATTTTAACCTGCAGGTGTGGTACAGAATGCCCCCAGCAATGAAATTTCTTGGTTGTGATTGGGGGACTGGTTTTCGGAAACAGTGTGCACTAAGGTACAAGTAAAATTTTAGGCATCCTCTGCAATAGGAACTTCATTTTTGATGCAATACTTCTTAAGGGATGCAGACATTGCAGCTTTCTTCATTAGAACACTGAGATTTGCTCTGGTGGCAGTCGCTCCAACCCAGGAATCAGACCACTCCCATTCAGGAATCAGGCCTGTCTCATCCTGGAATCAGTCTCCTCCCATTCAGGAATCAGACCACTCCCATTCAGGAATCAGGCCTGTCTCATCCTGGAATCAGTCTCCTCCCATTCAGGAATCAGACCACTCCCATTCAGGAATCAGGCCTGTCTCATCCTGGAATCAGTCTCCTCCCATTCAGGAATCAGACCACTCCCATTCAGGAATCAGACCACTCCCATTCAGGAATCAGACCACTCCCATTCAGGAATCAGGCCTGTCTCATCCTGGAATCAGTCTCCTCCCATTCAGGAATCAGACCCTCCCATTCAGGAATTAGACCCCTCCTATTCAGTAATCAAACCTGTCCCATTCAGGAATTAGACCCCTCCCTTTTGGAAATATGACCCCTCCCATCCTGAAATCAGATCCCTCCCATTCAGTAACTAGACCCCTCCCATTCAAGAATCAGGCCCGTCTCATCTGGAATCAGTCTCCTCCCATTCAGGAATCAGACCCTCCCATTCAGGAATTAGACCCCTCCCATTTGGAAATATGACCCCTTCCATCCTGCAATCAGATCCATCCCATTCAGTAATTAGACCCCCCCCCCCATTCAGGCATTAGACCCCTCCCATTTGGAAATATGACCCCTCCCATCCTGCAATCAGATCCCTCTCATTCAGAAATCAGGACCCTCTCCCATTCAGGAATCAGGCCTCTCTCATCCTGGAATCAGTCTCCTCCCATTCAGGAATTAGACCCCTCCTATTTGAAAACCAGACCCCTCCCATCCTGAAATCTGATCCCTCCCATTCAGTAATTAGATCCCCCTCCCACTCAGGAATCAGGCCTGTCTCATCCTGGAATCAAACTCCTCCCATTCAGTAATCAGACCCTTCCCATTTGGAAATCAGACCCCTCCCATCCCAAAAACAGATCCCTCCACCCAGGAATCACACTCCTCCCTCCCAATCAGGCCAGTCCATTCTTGGAATCAAACCCCCTCCCATTCAGGAATCAGATCCCTCCCACTCAGTAATCACACTCCTCCCATTCAGTATTCAGATCCCTCCTATTCAGGAATCCAATCTGCAGACATGATGAGACACACAACTATTTCTTCAGAGCAGAGAGAGGTGAGAATATACAATAAAGTTTTATTAAAATCCTTGCACTATATATAGATCAGTGGGAGGGGTTTGTTTATCTTCTGAACAAAACTGGAGTTGTACTTTAAGAATATTGTCCAGCTGACAACATGGTCCTGAACCAGATGTGTGTGCCCCTCCCCCATCCCCCATCACATTGTGCTAATTAAGGGGCCCTGTGACTTGTGACTACACAGACTTTCCTTCTGGAAGAAAGCGAAGAGCCGAGCCCAGGTGTTCTGAATACATTCCTGACATTCCATCCCAATTAGTGGTCCTCTTTAAGATAAAAAGTGGTATTTTTTGGCCATATTTAGTCATCTGACCTGCTACAGTTTCTGATGCCCCATACACACGATCGGAAATTCCGACGGAAAAGGATTATATTGTCGGAAAATCCGATTGTGTGTGGGCTCTATCGGACTTTTTCCTTTGAAAATTCTGACGGAAAAAAAATTGAGAGCAGGATCTCAAATTTTCAGACAAAAAAATCCGATCTGACTTTTTCCGATCGTTCTCGTAGAGAATTCCGATCGGACAAAGTGCAACGCATGCTCAGATCAAATTACGAGACCAAAGCTATTGGCTACTAACCTCTATACGTAGTCCTGTCATAACGAACGAACGTCATCACGTTCCAACAACTTTGTCCGACCGTGTATATGCAACACTGGTTTAGGACAAAATCTGTCTGAAAAAATCTGATGGATTTTGTGGTCGGAATGTCCGACCGTGTGTACAAGGCATAATGCACATTGTGGGAAGCTCACAGTGTGCAGCAAAATCAGGAGGGAGACTGTACAACTGTGCAAGACTAAAAATAAAATCCCAATAAAATACATTTCCGTTTTTGGTTGTAACATGAAAAACAGTGGAAAATTTCAAAGGGTGTGAATACTTTTTCAAGGCACTGTATGCAAAAAAAAAAATATATATATATTTGTTATATATATGTGTTCACATGGTCTGTAAATATGTATTAATATATGTTATAAGATTATATATATGTATATAATTTATTTATTTTTTTGTTTTGTACACATTGTCTCATTCTATTTTTACATTATTTTTATATTCATTATTATGTGTTATTTTTCTCAATGAAAAATTAGATAGAAGTGAATATAAAATGTTATTTCTTCCATTGGGAGGGTATACGTGTCTCGCACACACTTGCCATGTTGCGCCCCTATCTGTCCGCACTTCATTGGAACACCTAGCAGAGGGCCGAGCCGATCCTCCCAGCATGCACTGCGGCTTATCTCATGGTAGAAATTCCAGCAATGTAATAAGAGAATAGAGGAGGTCTGCGGAACGTACAGGTGAGGACATGTCACCGCCACAAGGAATGCTCCTTCTAATTCCCACTCATTCCATGGAGGTGACGCCATGTCCTCCCACCAGGGGGCGTATGTCTACACACACCATGTCCTCCCCACCAGGGGGCGTATGTCCACACACACCATGTCCCCCCCACCAGGGGGCGTATGTCTACACACACCATGTCCTCCCCACCATGGGGCGTATGTCTACACACACCATGTCCTCCCCACCAGGGGGCGTATGTCTACACACACCATGTCCCCCCACCAGGGGGCGTATGTCTACACACCATGTCCTCCCCACCAGGGGGCGTGTGTCTACACACACCATGTCCTCCCCACCAGGGGGCATATGTCTACACACACCATGTCCTCCCACCAGGGGGTGTATGTCCACACACACCATGTCCCCCCCACCAGGGGGCGTATGTCCACACACACCATGTCCTCCCCACCAGGGGGCGTATGTCTACACACACCATGTCCCCCCCACCAGGGGGCGTATGTCCACACACACCATGTCCTCCCCACCAGGGGGCGTATGTCTACACACACCATGTCCTCCCCACCATGGGGCGTATGTCTACACACACCATGTCCTCCCCACCAGGGGGCGTATGTCTACACACACCATGTCCCCCCACCAGGGGGCGTATGTCTACACACCATGTCCTCCCCACCAGGGGGCGTGTGTCTACACACACCATGTCCTCCCCACCAGGGGGCGTATGTCTACACACACCATGTCCTCCCACCAGGGGGCGTATGTCTACACACACCATGTCCTCCCACCAGGGGGCGTATGTCTACACACACCATGTCCTCCCACCAGGGGGCGTATGTCTACACACACACCATGTATGTCCACAACCGACCAATTTTTGGGTTAAAACAAAAAGTCCACCAGAGACCACTATCTGCACTGTGTCACCTTTGTGATCAACTGGAAGTATCGCCCTAGTCGGGGTGTCACGTAGGTCATGTGACCACAGGCTGCCTGTAACAAGAATGACTTAAAGTGGTTGTAAATCTCAGACATGAAATATGAACAAAGCCCATCTCTCTATAGTGTGTACTGGTCTCAATCCAGAGCACTGAGTGTCATTTCTGTCCGCTGCTTCCTTCCTCTGCTATCAGCATGAGTCACATCTGACACATTTTCCTGACACCAAGAGAAATATGGTGACAGGGGAAGGAAGCTCTAGCACCCAGCCTGTGATTGACATCCTCAGCTCTGGCCCTGTGTGCAAGGGGGGGGGGGTGCCTGCATTACATAGAGAGGCACAGAGACCCAGTGATGACATCTAAATCAGCTGTGTAATGAAAACTGAAAGATTATATTTAAAAATGCTAATGAGGTAGGAGGGGGAGGGGAAGAACCAGAGAAGGCAAAATATACGTAGATTCAGCGCCAGCTTTAGATCTTAGTTTAGAGAAATATTTAGGTGGGCACCATCAGTCATGTACACGGAAGAAAAATTCATTTATTTTCATTTTCATTTCATTCGTTTTTTGTTTTTTTTCTTTGTTTTTTTGGGTCATTCGTTATGAATGTTCGAAAATTAGAAAGAATAACTAACTAATAATATACAAATTATTCAATTATAGGTATTGGAGTTTGCTTTCAAATTTGGCTGTTGGTGAACGCAATGAATACGAGTTTATCTGAAATTACGAATGATCCGAAATAACGAATGCCGCATCTAAACAAATGCAACGTAATGAATCAATAATAAAAAAATAATAATAATAAAAACAAACAAATTAATAATAAATAATAATAATAAAACCTTTTTATTAATATTTATTTATTATTAATTTGTTCAGTTCCATTAGTTGAGATGTCGAAAAAAAAAAAAGCCGGAAATTTGAAAGAATAGCTAATAACTATTAAATTATAGGTATTGGAATTTCCTTTCAAATTTGTCTGTTAGTGAACGTAACAAATACGAATTTATCCAAAGTTAGGAATTATCCTTAATAACAAATGCCGCATCTAAACGAATGGAACATAACAAATTAATAAAGAATAATAATAATAATAATAAAAACAAACAAATTAATAATAAATAATAATAATAATAAAAAACTTTTTATTATTATTTATTTATTATTAATTTGTTCCGTTCCATTAGTTGAGATGCTGAAAAAAAAAAGGCGAAAATTCAAAAGAATAGCTAATAACTATTAAATGATAGGTATTGGAATTTCCTTTCAAATTTTGCTGTTAGTGAACGTAACAAATACGAATTTATCCAAAGTTAAGAATTATCCGAAATAACGAATCCCGTTAATAACAATAAAAACAAACAAATTAATAATGAATAATAATAATAAAACCTTTTTATTATTATTATTATTTATTAATTTGTTCCGTTCCATTCGTTTAGATGTGGGGGGGAAGCCGAAAATTTGAAAGAATAGCTAATAATAACTATTAAATGATAGGTATTGGAATTTCCTTTCAAATTTGGCTGTTAGTGAACGTAACAAATATACGAATTTATCCGAAGTTACGAATTATCCGAAATAATGAATGCCGCATTTAAATGAATGGAACGTAACAAATTAATAATAAAAAATATCAATAATAATAATAATAATAAAAACAAACAAATTAATAATACAAAATAGCAATAATAATAATAAAAACGTTTTATTGTTATTTAATATAAATTTGTTCTGTTCCATTTGTTTAGAAGGGGCATTCGTTATTTCGGTTAATTCGTAACTGTGGATAAATTCGTATTGGTTACGCTCACTAACAGCCAAATGTGAATGGAAAGGAACACGTTTATAATAAATAATAATAAAAAGTTTTTATTATTATTATTTATAATTAATTTGTTACATTCCATTCATTTAGATGCGGCATTCGTTATTTTGGATAATTCGTAATTTCGGATAAATTCGTATTCGTTACGTTCACTAACAGACAGATTTGAATGGAACGGAAAAAATTTATAATAAATAATAATAAAAAGTTTATTATTATTATTGTTATTTTTTATTATTAATTCGTTACGTTCCATTCGTTCAGATGTGGCATTCGTTATTTCGGATAATTTGTAACTTCGGATAAATTCGTATTGGTTACATTCACTAACAGCCAAAATTGAAAGGAAATTCCAATACCTATAATTGAATAATTATTATTAGTTAGCTATTCGTTAAAATTTTCGGCTTTTTTTTTCCCACATCTAAACAAATGGAACGGAACAAATTAATAATAAATAATAATAATTTTTTTTTATTATTATTGTTATTTATTATTATTAGAACATTACATTCCGTTTGTTTAGATGCGGCATTCGTTATTCCAGATAATTCGTAACTTCGGATAAATTCGTATTTGTTGCATTCACTAACAGCCAAATTTGAAAGGAAACTCCAATACCTATAATTTAATAGTTACTAATATTTAAGTTATTATTAGTTATTATTTCAGATTTTTGAAGGTTCGGGGCTTGCGAATTCACAAATTTTAAAAATATTCGAATTTATGAATATTCGGAAAAATTTGTTAAAACTCGTTTTTTGTTAATTCAGGTAAATCCGAATTAACAAATTTATCGAAATTCGGTAAAAAAACTAATTTGGAAGGAAACTAATTGCTCTGTGTAGTGACACGTCCGGGTCCTCCGGGCTCCAGGTTGGGACAGAGAGAAGGGAAGTGTCCGCTCAGACCCGATAATTATTACAAGATGTCTTATAGTATAATGAATAGGAGGGGGGATGGGATTTCCAGGAAGGGGGGGGGGGATTTCCAATGGGGAGGGGGGCAATTTACAAACTCAATCCAGCCATGTCACCACATTAAATGGAATTTTATTTTAAACACTTAGAAAGTTGTTCCACTTGTGTGAGTTTTCCTGGCAGCGCTCACACTCGGCGGTATGGCAGACAATCGATGTGTCTGGAATTGAGTTGTCTGGAGTTCGCAGAGGAATCAGATTCATGACAATCGTAATTCCTCATCTCCATCATCTTCCAGCAGGTCGGGTGTCACACCTGTGTGTGTTATCATAGGGGCACCTTAAAGAGCGCATTATGCCAGGTATCGCCACAACGCAGAATATAGCGCACTCTTGTCCCATAATTTGGATGTGATGACAAACGGGCGCCAAACTCACAGGTGTTTCTAATTCAGTGCAGTGCGTTACAAAGAGCGATCCGCGTCCGGGGGTCCAGGTGCACGGGGGTGGCAATAATGAGAAGAGGCCCAGAAAGTTTTCCAGTCTGGTCAGCTACAACTTTCACTTGGGATCGATCGTCTGCTTTTGGTCATGATCATGTGATCACTTCGGACATAAATTTACTGGGACCGCACATTTCAATCCTGCAGGAAACCAAACCTCATCCCTGAGGTTGGGCGATCTATAACATCTACATTGGACGACCTACAACATCTACATTGGGCGATCTACAACATCTACATTGGGCGATCTACAACATCTACATTGGGCGATCTACAACATCTACATTGGACCATCTACAACATCTACATTGGGCGACCTACAACATCTACATTGGACCATCTACAACATCTACATTGGACGATCTACAACATCTACATTGGACCATCTACAACATCTACATTGGGCGACCTACAACATCTACATTGGACCATCTACAACATCTACATTGGGCGATCTACAACATCTACATTGGATGACCTACAACATCTACATTGGGCGATCTACAACATCTACATTGGACGACCTACAACATCTACATTGGGCGATCTACAACATCTACATTGGGCGATCTACAACATCTACATTGGGCGATCTACAACATCTACATTGGACCATCTACAACATCTACATTGGGCGACCTACAACATCTACATTGGACCATCTACAACATCTACATTGGACGATCTACAACATCTACATGGGACCATCTACAACATCTACATTGGGCGACCTACAACATCTACATTGGACGATCTACAACATCTACATTGGATGACCTACAACATCTACATTGGGCGATCTACAACATCTACATTGGGCGATCTACAACATCTACATTGGGCGATCTACAACATCTACATTGGACCATCTACAACATCTACATTGGGCGACCTACAACATCTACATTGGACCATCTACAACATCTACATTGGACGATCTACAACATCTACATTGGACCATCTACAACATCTACATTGGGCGACCTACAACATCTACATTGGACCATCTACAACATCTACATTGGGCGATCTACAACATCTACATTGGACCATCTACAACATCTACATTGGGCGATCTACAACATCTACATTGGATGACCTACAACATCTACATTGGGCGATCTACAACATCTACATTGGGCGATCTACAACATCTACATTGGGCGATCTACAACATCTACATTGGACCATCTACAACATCTACATTGGGCGACCTACAACATCTACATTGGACCATCTACAACATCTACATTGGACGATCTACAACATCTACATTGGACCATCTACAACATCTACATTGGGCGACCTACAACATCTACATTGGACCATCTACAACATCTACATTGGGCGATCTACAACATCTACATTGGACCATCTACAACATCTACATTGGGCGATCTACAACATCTACATTGGACCATCTACAACATCTACATTGGGCGATCTACAACATCTACATTGGACCATCTACAACATCTACATTGGGCGACCTACAACATCTACATTGGACCATCTACAACATCTACATTGGACGATCTACAACATCTACATGGGACCATCTACAACATCTACATTGGGCGACCTACAACATCTACATTGGACGATCTACAACATCTACATTGGATGACCTACAACATCTACATTGGGCGATCTACAACATCTACATTGGGCGATCTACAACATCTACATTGGGCGATCTACAACATCTACATTGGACCATCTACAACATCTACATTGGGCGACCTACAACATCTACATTGGACCATCTACAACATCTACATTGGACGATCTACAACATCTACATTGGACCATCTACAACATCTACATTGGGCGACCTACAACATCTACATTGGACCATCTACAACATCTACATTGGGCGATCTACAACATCTACATTGGACCATCTACAACATCTACATTGGGCGATCTACAACATCTACATTGGATGACCTACAACATCTACATTGGGCGATCTACAACATCTACATTGGGCGATCTACAACATCTACATTGGGCGATCTACAACATCTACATTGGACCATCTACAACATCTACATTGGGCGACCTACAACATCTACATTGGACCATCTACAACATCTACATTGGACGATCTACAACATCTACATTGGACCATCTACAACATCTACATTGGGCGACCTACAACATCTACATTGGACCATCTACAACATCTACATTGGGCGATCTACAACATCTACATTGGACCATCTACAACATCTACATTGGGCGATCTACAACATCTACATTGGACCATCTACAACATCTACATTGGGCGATCTACAACATCTACATTGGACCATCTACAACATCTACATTGGACCATCTACAACATCTACATTGGGCGACCTACAACATCTACATTGGACCATCTACAACATCTACATTGGGCGACCTACAACATCTACATTGGACCATCTACAACATCTACATTGGACCATCTACAACATCTACATTGGGCGACCTACAACATCTACATTGGACCATCTACAACATCTACATTGGACCATCTACAACATCTACATTGGGCGACCTACAACATCTACATTGGACCATCTACAACATCTACATTGGACCATCTACAACATCTACTGTACATTGGGCGATCTACAACATCTACATTGGGCGATCTACATCGGGGCAATCTTCAACATCTACATTGGACAATCTACAACTCCATTGGATGATCTACAACATCTGCATTGGGCAATCTACAACATCTGCATTGAGCAATCTACATTTGCATTGGGCGATCTACAACATTCGACAACATCTGCATTGGGCGATCTACATTTGCATTGGGCGATCTTCAACATTTGACAACATCTGCATTGAGCGATCTACAACATTGGCATTGGGTAATCTACAACATCAGCATCTGTCAAAAGATACAGGATCAGCATAACATTCCAGAAAATCTCCTATTAAGGACTCTGCTGCAGGCTGGGGCTTTCCTCAGTCTCCACCCCCCCTCCCCCCCCCTCCAGTCATCAGACTGCAGTATTGTAACTTTGTAGCAAGTTACAAGGTGAAAGGCTCCAACAGGGGCTGATCTGTGTCAGACATTTGTAAGCACAGCCAAGAACTGCACAAACACCAGTGTTTAAATAGTTGTGTCACCTCTGAGTCCAGGAAGTAGACCTAGTTGCACATTGCATACATAATATATAGTATATCTACATTATGTTATGCAATATGAGTATATCAGCGCTCACTTTTTTGAATTCAATATAGAAAGGACATTAGTGAATTTCTGGCGGTGTTTGTTCTTCTCTACATTTAAACAATGAGTCACGGAGGGCTCGGCCAGAGGGGAAGTGTTCTTATTAAAAAGAGAGAGAGAAACCAGAAGAAACAAATTACCGCAAATGTCATCATCTGACACTGAAGAGAACCTGTAATGGGGGCAACACTGCTGGTTACCACCACCAAGAGCCTTTCCCTAAATACACAGCTGATGTGGCTTTTATATTCCACCATGCATTGCTGTTCCGTATTACCGTAATAAGATTGCCTGTCATGGACTCCCCTTCTGTCTGTCTGAAATCCAATCCATAACCAGATAGAGAGTAAGAAGCACAGTGCACAAGTACTGTGCTGCACTATTAGACTAGAAATCTGATGAACTCTAGATATAGATATAGATATATTTTTTTTACATATATTTACAGCGTGTGTATGTGTGTATATATATATAATGACAAAATATATTTACAAATTATACGCAATTTTTTTTGTTAAGTCTACATTTGCCAGTTTATAATTCTATATTTTTTATACACATATTTATATATATTTAGAGTGTGTGTGTTTATATACAGTATATATACAAAATATATTTACAAATTATACGCTGATTTTTTTTTTTTTTTTAAGTCTACATTTAACAGTTTACATTCCTATATTTTTAAGATTTTTTTTACACATATTTATATATTTATATATATTTACAGTGTGTGTGTATATATATATTATATATATATATATATATATATATATATATATGTATACAAATTATAAAATTATACGCAATTTTTTTTTTAAAAGTCTACATTTACCAATTTATAATCCAATGTTTTGTATTGCTAAAAAAATAAAAAAAATAAAAAAGCAGCACCGTGCGTTGTGGCATACGCAAGAACGCGCACATTCGCAAAAGGAGCAGAGGTGCCATGAACAATCAGTGGGCACTGCGCCGGCGCGTCTGCAAAAGGGTAGCACAATTTTGTGCATTGCAGGATAGCACTCAATTTTGTGCACATTCCCACAATGCAAAATTGTAAATGTAGCCTTATGCCCTGTACACACGGTTGGACATTCCGACCACAAAATCCATCTGATTTTTTCCGCTTCGGATTTTCAACGGATTTTGTCCGAAACTTGTCTTGCATATACAGGGTCACACAAAGTTGTCAGAAAATCCGATCGTTCGGAACGAGGTGATGTACAAAACGTACGATGGGACTACGTAGAAGCCAGTAGCCAATAGCTTTTGTCCCCAAATTTATTCTGAGCATGCGTGGCACTAAGTGCGTCGGAATTCTATACACACGATCGGAAAAAGTCTGATCGGATTTTGTTGTCGGAAAATTTTAGGTCCTGCTCTCAATTTTTTTCAGTCGGAAATTCCGACGGAAAAAGCCCGCTAGAGCCCACACACGATCGGATTTTCCGACAACATAATCCGATCTGACTTTTCCCATCAGAAATTCCGACCGTGTGTGCAAGGCATAAGGCTGCCCATACATTATACACATTTTATTGTACAATTTTCCTTTAGATTTACCAAAACCGTATAATATGAGATCAAACCTAAACTCTTTTCAATTTGTATGTAATCAGGCAGGCACTTGCACTACATAGTTGAAGATGAATCTAAAGGAAATCAAAGAAGAAAAGCTTAAAAGCTGATATGTCCTCCCTTTCTTGTGTGCCTCCAAGGACAGGAAGTGAAGGAAAAACTCCACAATGGGACACAAAAAGGAAAAAAAAATAGACAGACAGCCATTGTAACCCTTCCCTATTTTCTAATTGTGATACACATACATACACCTGCCTGTGTGTGTAATCTGATCTCTCCTCTTGCTCTAGCTATTCATAACACGGCAATCAATTAGCGCACACCAACCCATTACTGTGAATGGTGAATATGAAAAATTCCTAAGCGATATTGAAGGAAGAGAGATCAGGTAGGAAAGACCAAGAGTCGCAGTTCAGGAAACTTACTTTATTTGCTCGTTCAAAGAGACAAATTCTCATTGGGGGCTCGTCCGGGATGAATGAGCAAATAAAGTACGTTTTCTGTGCTGCAGTTTCCAATGCTTTTGTTTGGTGGCTCTCTGGAGCACACTAGGTCGCATGCCTAGGCATTCCTAATTAAGCCATGTGATGCTAACCACCCTTACAAACTACTAATTATATATACAAAATATATATATATATATATATATATATATATATATATATATATGTATTGAATTTATTGGCGTATAACACTTTTTCACCTTGAAAATCGGGTGCAAATAGTGCATGCGTGTTATACGCCAATACTTAAATTTTAGCTATCTACAAGGGGACGAGCGCCATCCGATTACATACAATGAGAATCTCCTGTTTACTTGGCGGCCTCTGTAATAGGAAGTACTTCATATTCCCATCGCACACGTTCCTGTATGTGCTCTCAGATTTGGGTGCTGTAGCAACAACCAGCTGGATACTGGTTAAAGTCACAGTGAAGATATTTGCCAGCACACCATGGAACGACACAAGTAGCGTCCAAACGGGTGATTTATTGCATGATCACAACACAAAGATAGTGCAACATTTTGGAGCCGCGCAGGGCCCCTTCGTCAGGCATGTGAGGAAGGGGCCCTGCGCTGCTCCAAAACGTTGCACTATCTTTGTGTTGTGATCATGCAATAAATCACCCGTTTGGACGCTACTTGTGTCGTTCCATGGTGTGCTGGCAAATATCTTCACTCTGTAATAGGAAGTCCCGTCTCCTGGGCCACCATTGGACCACTGTTCTGTCTATCATAGGAGATTCTCACTGTATGTAATCTGTCGGCGCTCGTCCCGACCCCCTTCCTGCCCCCTCTAGGCTGCAGATGGGCATCAATCAGACTGCACTGATGGCAATGGTGAGGCTGCTGCATTGAAGGCAATGGTGATGCTGCTGCATTGATGGCAATGGTGAGGCTGCTGCATTTTAGGCAATGGTGAGGCTGCTGCATTTTAGGCAATTGTGAGGCTGCTGCATTGAGGGCAATGGCGAGGCTGCTGCATTGATGGCAATGGTGAGGCTGCTGCATTGATGGCAATGGTGAGGCTGCTGCATTGAGGGCAATGGTGAGGCTGCTACAATAATGGCAATGGTGAGGCTGCTGCATTGATGGCAATGGTGAGGCTGCTACAATAATGGCAATAGTGAGGCTGATGCACTGATGGCAATGGTGAGGCTGCTGCATTGATTGATTGCAATGGTGAGGCTGCTGCATTAAGGGCAATGGTGAGGCTGCTGCACTGATGGCAATGGTGAGGCTGCTGCATTGATTGCAATGGTGAGGCTGCTGCATTAAGGGCAATGGTGAGGCTGCTGCATTGATGGCAGTGGTGAGGCTGCTGCATTGATTGCAATGGTGAGGCTGCTGCATTAAGGGCAATGGTGAGGCTGCTGCATTAAGGGCAATGGTGAGGCTGCTGCATTAAGGGCAGTGGTGAGGCTGCTGCATTAAGGGCAATGGTGAGACTGCTGCATTAAGGCCAATGGTGAGGCTGCTGCATTGATGGCAACGGTGAGGCTGCATTGATGTGGACTGGTGAAGCTGCATTAATGGCATTTGCGAGGCTGCGAATGGGCACAGAACCTTCTTTTGCTTTGAAGTTCCTTATTAAAAATGTAAGTTTTTTCCCCGAAACAATGAATGTGCATATTATACGCCGATAAATACGGTGTATATACATAGAGATACCAGTATATATATATATATCTATATATATAGATATATATATATATTATTATTTTTTTATGTTTTTAATGAAGATTGGTATTTAAATATCAATACTCTGCTGGTGTCAGAAATCTTCCAGAAGGTTGAATAATTTCAGTGTAATGTGTAAATAGAATGATCCCTTTCCTCATGTCTCATCACACAAGTCAGCTGTTACACGGAACTCTGATAAACATACACACGACAGACACGGGAAGAACACCCCTCCATATCACCAAATCACAACATTATAACAAAATAAAAAATAAAAACATTTCGCAACATTGTCATGGCAATCAAACTTTCATACGAAGTTGGTCTTGGCCACTGATGGTTTTTTATCGGACACTCTGATGAGCGACCTTTGCACGAACGTTCGAATGAAAATCTAACTGTGTATGGCCAACATTAATGATGAGCAAACCAATCAGAACTGGGGGTCAGCGAATGTATTGTTTCGTTTTGATTCGCGTGCACGGATTTGCAAGTAATGAAATAATTCATGGAGGGTGATCGTAGATTGCGCGGTTGCTGGTGACGATTGGGTTGTGCGGCGTTGCGTGCATGGCTATTGCATTGGCAACCATGGTGAGGACTGGGATAAAAGACATATGTGTAATAAGTGTGTCCCACCACATGTGTGTCCCGTGTACCCTCCCTCCGGAATGTCCTGTCACCCCCTCCCAGCCCGGACCCCCCCCCCCCAGCAGTATGGTGGGGACACGTCTCACCAATCTCTTCCTTCCTCCTCCTGGGTGTCAGGCTGGTGTCTCCTGTCCATGTCCTGAGAGCTCTGGGTCCCTGGCTGGGCTCAGCTTCCTGAGGACAGTCAGTGTGAATGGCTGGGTCTGCTCTCAGCCTCTGATTACAACTCTGAGGAAGTTACAACACTCCACTCCGTCCTCCCACTCCGGGAGCAGCCCCAGGAATCCTCCACCACAGCAACCAGGACTGTCTGTGATCACCAGCATGTCCCCAACACAGTCCTTTATGTCTGACCCTCCCTGCTCCTCCCCTCCACCCCTCATACAAAACATCATTCCAGGACTTCATTTACAATGCATCTCTCCCTCTGTACCTTTTATACAATGTATCCTTCCTCCTGCACCTTTTATACAATGTATCTCTCCTCCTGCACCTTTTATGCAATGTATCCTTCCTCCTGCACCTTTTATACAATGTATCCTTCCTCTTGTACCTTTTATACAATGTATCCTTCCTCTTGTACCTTTTATACAATGTATCCTTCCTCCTGCACCTTTTATACAATGTATCCTTCCTCCTGCACCTTTTATACAATGTATCCTTCCTCTTGTACCTTTCATACAATGTATGCTTCCTCCTGCACCTTTTATACAATGTATCCTTCCTCTTGTACCTTTTATACAATGTATCCTTCCTCTTGTACCTTTTATACAATGTATCCTTCCTCCTGCACCTTTTATACAATGTATCCTTCCTCCTGCACCTTTTATACAATGTATCCTTCCTCTTGTACCTTTCATACAATGTATCTCTCCTCTTGTACCTTTTATACAATGTATCCTTCCTCCTGCACCTTTTATACAATGTATCCTTCCTCCTGCACCTTTTATACAATGTATCTCTCCTCCTGCACCTTTTATGCAATGTATCCTTCCTCCTGCACCTTTTATACAATGTATCTCTCCTCCTGCACCTTTTATACAATGTATCCTTCCTCTTGTACCTTTTATACAATGTATCCTTCCTCTTGTACCTTTTATACAATGTATCCTTCCTCCTGCACCTTTTATACAATGTATCCTTCCTCCTGCACCTTTTATACAATGTATCCTTCCTCTTGTACCTTTCATACAATGTATGCTTCCTCCTGCACCTTTTATACAATGTATCTCTCCTCCTGCACCTTTTATACAATGTATCCTTCCTCTTGTACCTTTTATACAATGTATCCTTCCTCTTGTACCTTTTATACAATGTATCCTTCCTCCTGCACCTTTTATACAATGTATCCTTCCTCCTGCACCTTTTATACAATGTATCCTTCCTCTTGTACCTTTTATACAATGTATGCTTCCTCTTGTACCTTTTATACAATGTATCCTTCCTCTTGTACCTTTTATACAATGTATCTCTCCTCTTGTACCTTTTATACAATGTATCCTTCCTCCTGCACCTTTTATGCAATGTATCCTTCCTCTTGTACCTTTTATACAATGTATCCTTCCTCTTGTACCTTTTATACAATGTATCTCTCCTCTTGTACCTTTTATACAATGTATCCTTCCTCCTGCACCTTTTATACAATATATCCTTCCTCCTGCACCTTTTATACAATGTATCTCTCCTCCTGCACCTTTTATACAATGCATCTCTCCCTCTGTACCTTTTATACAATGCATCTCTCCTCCTGTACCTTTTATACAATGTATCCTTCCTCCTGCACCTTTTATACAATGTATCCTTCCTCCTGCACCTTTTATACAATGCATCTCTCCCTCTGTACCTTTTATACAATGTATCTCTCCTCCTGTACCTTTTATACAATGTATCCTTCCTCCTGCACCTTTTATACAATGTATCTCTCCTCCTGTACCTTTTATGCAATGTATCCTTCCTCTTGTACCTTTCATACAATGTATGCTTCCTCCTGCACCTTTTATGCAATGTATCCTTCCTCCTGCACCTTTTATACAATGTATCTCTCCTCCTGCACCTTTTATACAATGTATCCTTCCTCCTGTACCTTTTATGCAATGTATCCTTCCTCTTGTACCTTTTATACAATGTATCCTTCCTCCTGCACCTTTTATACAATGTATCTCTCCTCCTGTACCTCTCATACAATGTGCCCTTCCTCCTGCACCTTTTATGCAATGTATCCTTCCTCCTGTACCTTTTATGCAATGTATCCTTCCTCTTGTACCTTTCATACAATGTATGCTTCCTCCTGCACCTTTTATGCAATGTATCCTTCCTCCTGCACCTTTTATACAATGTATCCTTCCTCCTGTACCTTTTATGCAATGTATCCTTCCTCTTGTACCTTTCATACAATGTATCCTTCCTCTTGTACCTTTCATACAATGTATCCTTCCTCTTGTACCTTTTATACAATGTATCCTTCCTCCTGCACCTTTTATACAATGTATCCTTCCTCCTGCACCTTTTATACAATGTATCTCTCCTCCTGTACCTCTCATACAATGTGCCCTTCCTCCTGCACCTTTTATGCAATGTATCCTTCCTCTTGTACCTTTCATACAATGTATCCTTCCTCTTGTACCTTTTATACAATGTATCCTTCCTCCTGCACCTTTTATACAATGTATCTCTCCTCTTGTACCTTTTATACAATGTATCTCTCCTCTTGTACCTTTTATACAATGTATCCTTCCTCCTGCACCTTTTATACAATGTATCCTTCCTCCTGCACCTTTTATACAATGCATCTCTCCCTCTGTACCTTTTATACAATGTATCCTTCCTCCTGCACCTTTTATACAATGTATCCTTCCTCCTGCACCTTTTATACAATGCATCTCTCCCTCTGTACCTTTTATACAATGTATCTCTCCTCCTGTACCTTTTATACAATGTATCCTTCCTCCTGCACCTTTTATACAATGTATCTCTCCTCCTGTACCTTTTATGCAATGTATCCTTCCTCTTGTACCTTTCATACAATGTATGCTTCCTCCTGCACCTTTTATGCAATGTATCCTTCCTCCTGCACCTTTTATACAATGTATCTCTCCTCCTGCACCTTTTATACAATGTATCCTTCCTCCTGTACCTTTTATGCAATGTATCCTTCCTCTTGTACCTTTTATACAATGTATCCTTCCTCCTGCACCTTTTATACAATGTATCTCTCCTCCTGTACCTCTCATACAATGTGCCCTTCCTCCTGCACCTTTTATGCAATGTATCCTTCCTCCTGTACCTTTTATGCAATGTATCCTTCCTCTTGTACCTTTCATACAATGTATGCTTCCTCCTGCACCTTTTATGCAATGTATCCTTCCTCCTGCACCTTTTATACAATGTATCCTTCCTCCTGTACCTTTTATGCAATGTATCCTTCCTCTTGTACCTTTCATACAATGTATCCTTCCTCTTGTACCTTTCATACAATGTATCCTTCCTCTTGTACCTTTTATACAATGTATCCTTCCTCCTGCACCTTTTATACAATGTATCCTTCCTCCTGCACCTTTTATACAATGTATCTCTCCTCCTGTACCTCTCATACAATGTGCCCTTCCTCCTGCACCTTTTATGCAATGTATCCTTCCTCTTGTACCTTTTATACAATGTATCCTTCCTCCTGCACCTTTTATACAATGTATCTCTCCTCTTGTACCTTTTATACAATGTATCTCTCCTCTTGTACCTTTTATACAATGTATCCTTCCTCCTGCACCTTTTATACAATGTATCCTTCCTCCTGCACCTTTTATACAATGTATCCTTCCTCCTGCACCTTTTATACAATGTATCCTTCCTCCTGTACCTTTTATGCAATGTATCCTTCCTCTTGTACCTTTTATACAATGTATCCTTCCTCCTGCACCTTTTATACAATGTATCTCTCCTCCTGTACCTCTCATACAATGTGCCCTTCCTCCTGCACCTTTTATGCAATGTATCCTTCCTCCTGTACCTTTTATGCAATGTATCCTTCCTCTTGTACCTTTCATACAATGTATGCTTCCTCCTGCACCTTTTATGCAATGTATCCTTCCTCCTGCACCTTTTATACAATGTATCCTTCCTCCTGTACCTTTTATGCAATGTATCCTTCCTCTTGTACCTTTCATACAATGTATCCTTCCTCTTGTACCTTTCATACAATGTATCCTTCCTCTTGTACCTTTTATACAATGTATCCTTCCTCCTGCACCTTTTATACAATGTATCCTTCCTCCTGCACCTTTTATACAATGTATCTCTCCTCCTGTACCTCTCATACAATGTGCCCTTCCTCCTGCACCTTTTATGCAATGTATCCTTCCTCTTGTACCTTTTATACAATGTATCCTTCCTCCTGCACCTTTTATACAATGTATCTCTCCTCTTGTACCTTTTATACAATGTATCTCTCCTCTTGTACCTTTTATACAATGTATCCTTCCTCCTGCACCTTTTATACAATGTATCCTTCCTCCTGCACCTTTTATACAATGTATCTCTCCTCCTGCACCTTTTATACAATGTATCCTTCCTCCTGTACCTTTTATGCAATGTATCCTTCCTCTTGTACCTTTCATACAATGTATGCTTCCTCCTGAACCTTTTATGCAATGTATCCTTCCTCTTGTACCTTTTATACAATGTATCTCTCCTCCTGCACCTTTTATACAATGTATCCTTCCTCCTGCACCTTTTATACAATGTATCCTTCCTCCTGCACCTTTAATACAATGCATCTCTCCCTCTGTACCTTTTATACAATGTATCCTTCCTGTACATTTTATACAATGTATCCTTCCTCCTGCACCTTTTATACAATGCATCTCTCCCTCTGTACCTTTTATACAATGTATCCTTCCTGTACATTTTATACAATGTATCCTTCCTCCTGCACCTTTTATACAATGTATCCTTCCTCCTGCACCTTTTGTACAATGCATCTCTCCCTCTGTACCTTTTATACAATGTATCTCTCCTCCTGTACATTTTATACAATGTATCCTTCCCCCTGTACCTCTCATACAGTGTATCTCTCCTCCTGTACTTTTTATACAGTGTATCTCTCCTCCTCTACTTTTTATACAATGTATCTCTCCCCCCATATCTCTCATACAATGTATCGCATCCCTTTTAGTTTATTTCAGATCCCCATTGTGTGGTCACCATGGATGTATTTGGTGAGGAGCCCATTAGAGACTTACATCAAGACCTTGTTCTGGTCAATCCCTCTCGCTGGGGACCTTCCTAGTAGAAGTCATTGACATTGAGGTGACAATTGTGTACACAGTGTCTGGTGTCTGGGACTGGTGGTGTGTCCCTGTGAAGTGCTCTCTTCCTGCGGGTGGGACACACTCCAAGTTACTATGTGATAATTGGGAGCTCATTACATTATTATTATTATTCAGGATTTATATAGCGCCAACAGTTTGCGCAGCGCTTTACAATATGAGGGCAGACAGTACACTTACAATACAAATCAATACAGGAGGGATCAGAGGGCCCTGCTCATTAGAGCTTACAATCTAGAATTACATGTGATGTCATTGTGGACAGGAGGTGTACAGAGGGGTCCTGGATCAGTGTTGGGGTCCTGATGAATGATTAATAGTCCTCTACTTCATGGCAGGAATGGTCAGATCTAGGACACCGTATTGTGTCTGGAAGGTTCAGGTCTATGACACTGTATATTAAATACTCTATATTATACTGCATATTATATACACTGTATCTGGAGAAGTCAGATCTATGGCACTGTATATACAGTATCTCACAAAAGTAAGTACACCCCTCACATTTTTGTAAATATTTTATTCTATCTTTTCATGTGACAACACTGAAGAAATGACACTTGTCTACAATGTAAAGTAGTGAGTGTACAGCTTGTATAACAGTGTAAATTTGCTGTCCCCTCAAAATAACTCAACATACAGCCATTAATGTCTAAACCGCTGGCAACAAAAGTGAGTACACCCCTAATGGAAAATGTCCAAATTGGGTGGAAAAGTGTCAATATTTTGTGTGGCCACCATTATTTTCCAGCACTGCCTTAACCCTCTCGGGCATGGAGGTCACCAGAGCTTCACAGGTTGTCTCTGGAGTCCTCTTCCCCTCCTCCATGATGACATCACAGAGCTGGTGGATGTTGGAGACCTTGTGCTCCTCCACCTTCCATTTGAGGATGCCCCACAGATGCTCAATAGAGTTTGGGTCTGGAGACATGCTTGGCCATTCCATTACCTTTATCCTCAGCTTCTTTAGCAAGGCAGTGGTGGTCTTGGAGGTGTGTTTGGGGTCGTTATGTTGGAATACTGCCCTGCGGCCCAGTCTTCGAAGGGAGGGGATCATGCTCTGCTTCAGTATGTCACAGTACATGTTGGCATTCAATGAACTCTCAATGAGCACTCATGCAGCCCCAGACCATGACACTCCCACCACCATGCTTGACTGTAGGCAAGACACACTTGTCTTTGTACTCCTCACCTGGTTGCCGCCACACACACTTCACACCATCTGAACCAAATAAGTTTATCTTTGTCTCATCAGACCACAGGACATGGTTCCAGTAATCCATATCCTTAGTCTGCTTGTCTTCAGCAAACTGTTTGCAGGCTTTCTTGTGCATCATCTTTAGAAGAGGCTTCCTTCTGGGACGACAGCCATGCAGACCAGTTTGATGCAGTGTGCGGCGTATGGTCTGAGCACTGACAGGCTGACCGCCCCACCCCTTCAACCTCTGCAGCAATGCTGGCAGCACTCATACTTCTATTTCCCAAAGACAACCTCTGGATATGATGCTGAGCACGTGTACTCAACTTCTTTGGTGGACCATGACGAGGCCTGTTCTGAGTGGAACCTGTCCTGTTAATCCGCTGTATGGTCTTGGCCACTGTGCTGCAGCTCAGTTTCAGGTCTTGGCAATCTTCTTATAGCCTAGGCCATCTTTATGTAGAACAACAATTCTTTGTTTCAGATCCTCAGAGAGTTCTTTGCCATGAGGGGCCATATTGAACTTCCAGTGACCAGTATGAGAGAGTGAGAGCGATAACACCAAATTTAACACACCTGAGACCCTGTAACACTAACGAGTCACATGACACCGGGGAGGCAAAATGGCTAATTGGGCCCAGTTTAGACATTTTCACTTAGGGGTGTACTCACTTTTGTTGCCAGAGGTTTAGACATTAAGGCCGCGTACACACGGGCGGACTGTTCGCCCAACTTTGTTCGTCAAACAGTTTGACAAACAGTCCGCTCAAAATTAGCATGAGCGGGCTTGACCACACACGATGAACAAACAGTCCGCTGAAACCGTGCGCGATGACGTGAACGGCACGTACGACGGGACTAGAAAAACGACGTCCTATACACTGCAATGCAACCTTCGGCGTGTAAATTCTTTCTGAGCATGCGCGAGACTTAGTTTGACGAACAAGCCTACACACGAGCGGACTGTCCGCTCAAACCAAGTTTCAGCGGACTGTCTAACGGGAATTCCGAAAAACTTTGTTCGTCAGACTGTCCGCTGAAACTGTCCGCTGAAGCCCACACATGAGCGGACTGTCCGCTGAAACACTGTACAGCGGACAAAGTTGAGCGAACAGTCCGCCCGTGTGTACGCGGCATAATGGCTGTGTGTTGAGTTATTATTTGAGGGGACAGCAAATTTACACTGTTATACAAGCTGTACACTCACTACTTTACATTGTAGACAAGTGTCATTTCTTCAGTGTTGTCACATGAAAAGATAGAAGAAAATATTTACAAAAATGTGACTTTTGTGAGATGCTGTACATCTATCCTTATACCCTGTATGTGAAATGTACACATCTATTAAACCATTGTATCTGGAATGTACAGATCTATGACACCATATATACAATGTATCTGGAATGGTGAGGTCTATGACACTATACATTGTATCTGGGAGATTTCATGTAGGATTACATGCATAGCTGGCCCTGGGAAGGAATGAGAATGCACACAGCAATGGGCTCTGGACAGCTTTTCGTGTCCATGTCTGCACTGTGACATTTTACGAAAAGTTTATTTGTATAAGGGAACAGTAAAGCACAGTCACATGCACCTCTGTACTAATTCCATCTACAGAGAACATCCAGAATGGTGGTAAATCCATTTAAAAGTAAATCAAGATGGCATCTGTATCCCATTGTGAAGATGCCCCCCTCACTTCCTGTCTCAATGCCATAACAGGAAGTGGAAAAAAATCCCTCCAAAGTGAGGGAAATCCCTGGTGTCCCCAATGCAACATTTCCCCTTTATTCCTGCTCTGGAGACAACCCACAATCCGCCATTCCTAACATACAGTATATATGCAATACAAAAAAATGTATTAGAAAAAAACAAGTCCATGTCTGGGGTTGCAGTCTTCCTAAACCCATATACTAGAAGACTTTCATTAGAAATATTTAATTTTAACAACCTTTATTCCATTTTCTGAGTCAGGTTGACATTCGTTTCCAACCACAGTGACGGAAACATTGGAAGGGGCAGGGTGGAAAATGTTTCTCCAATGAACAAATTTTCTAACAGTGTATGTGGTTTCTTGTTTGGTAAAGTCTATTTTTTTTTTATCCTCAAAAAATGTATTTCTAAAAACCAGCCATATGCAATGCAATTTTCAAATGAACGTTAAGATGAACATCAGCAGTACATTCGAAAAATTTGACGAATGTCATTCTAAGGCTGGGTTCACACTGCTGCGGGGGGAGATCCGGATGTGATTCGCACCGCAAATCACATCCGATCTCCGTAGCGATGCGAGTACAGCCATACAGATAGTATGGCTGAATTCGCATCGCTCCCGCAGCAAACTCGCACAGGACCCTTTTTTTGGTCCGCAACAGAATCGGATCGCATGGGGGTTCACACCATGCGATCCGATTCCTGTGCGAGTCGGCAGATCGCACTGCGATATGCGGACGGATCTGGGGGTGTCATTAACATATCATTGACACTCCCAGCCGTCCGCATAGGGCAGTGTGAACTGCCGGCGGGAGTAATGCGATGCGGGAAAACGCCGCGGATTCGCGGCGTTCCCGCATCGCAGCGGTGTGAACCCGGCCTATAGCAGTTGAAAATTTCCCTTTGCTTTTAACATTCGAGTGTGGACTGCTGGTTGGAAGCTGAACGGTGGAGGACCTGAGTGGAGAGTGTGAACAAGGTTTGCTTTTGACTGCTGGTAATTGCTGGGTTGCATTTTTAGGTTCTTTTTGAGGCTTTTCCTTGCAGCTTTTTAACACTTTTCTGTTACTTTATAAATGGCCTTTTTTTCTCTTTGCTTCCTTCAACCTACTAATTAAGGGGAGTGATTACTTGGCCACAGGAGCTTGAGGTCTATATAACGTTCTGTAGAACTCATTGTGAGCCTGCTTATCCTTGAGCTTGCTGGAACCTGTGCACCTGTGTATGGGGAGTGTGTACCTGTGTATTGTAAGTACATGAGCGCTGTGAGTGCACATGGGCTGTATTGAGTATTAGTGTAAGAAGGGGTGGACTGACAACTCATGGGGCCCCCGGGCAATAGGAGTTTATGGGCCACCTGGGCAATAGGAGTTTATAGGCCACCCAGGCAATAGGAGATTATGGGGCCCCCAGGCAATAGATTATGGGGTCACACAGTATATACACACACACACACACACACACACACTAAAAAGGTACTGGAGAGGCGGGGCAGCTATAATCTTGGGATTTTTAAAAAAACACAGATTTTTACATACTGTCCCTGGTTTTATTGTGGTTGCCAACCCTGAAGGGGCCCCTTAGTGGCATGGGGCCCTCGGCAGTGCCCGAGTGCCCAAATGGTCAGCCCGGCCCCTGAGTGTAAGGTAGTACCTCTGTATTGTGAGTAGTACTCACAATACACAAGTACTACGATCCAAACACACACACACTACTTAGACAACACTCAGGTACACACTTGTCTAAATAGTGTTTGTGGATCGTAGTACTTGTGTATTGTGTGTGTGTGCACGTGGGTCTGTGAGTGCCTGTGTAATGCCTTGCTGAGTGCCTGTGTATTGTCTCGTTGAGTACCTGTGTATTGCCTTGTTGAGTACCTGTGTATTGTCTCGTTGAGTACCTGTGTATTGTCTCGTTGAGTACCTGTGTATTGTTTCGTTGAGTACCTGTGTATTGTCTCGTTGAGTACCTGTGTATTGTCTCGTTGAGTACCTGTGTATTGTTTCGTTGAGTACCTGTGTATTGTCTCGTTGAGTACCTGTGTAGTGTCTCGTTGAGTACCTGTGTATTGTCTCGTTGAGTACCTGTGTATTGTCTCGTTGAGTACCTGTGTATTGTTTCGTTGAGTACCTGTGTATTGTCTCGTTGAGTACCTGTATATTGTCTCGTTGAGTACCTGTGTATTGTCTCGTTGAGTATTGTCTCGTTGAGTACCTGTGTATTGACTTGTTGAGTACCTGTGTAGTGTCTCGTTGAGTACCTGTGTAGTGTCTCGTTGAGTACCTGTGTATTGTCTTGTTGAGTACCTGTGTATTGTCTTGTTGAGTACCTGTGTAGTGCCTCATTGAGTACCTGTGTAGTGTCTCGTTGAGTACCTGTGTAGTGTCTCGTTGAGTACCTGTGTAGTGTCTCGTTGAGTACCTGTGTAGTGTCTCCTTGAGTACCTGTGTAGTGTCTCCTTGAGTACCTGTGTAGTGTCTCCTTGAGTACCTGTGTAGTGTCTCGTTGAGTACCTGTGTATTGTCTCGTTGAGTACCTGTGTATTGTCTCGTTGAGTACCTGTGTATTGTCTCGTTGAGTACCTGTGTAGTGTCTCGTTGAGTACCTGTGTAGTGTCTCGTTGAGTACCTGTGTATTGACTTGCTGAGTATTAGTGTCAGGAAGCTAGTTGTTAGGTAATTTGGACAGGGTATAATCCCCAATCCTCATTAAACTTAATAGGTACGATGCCCGGCGGGTGTGGAGAGGCAACTTGTTGTACATCTTGCGGCATGTATGCGTTCCTTGATCATCCGATCGAGGGTGAATACTGCTGAGCAAAATGTAAGCACATTGTTTCCCTGGAAGCCCAGGTTCTGAATCTGGGGAAGCAACTGTCAACATTGAGAAGACCCCCCCCATACTAAAGGAGAGTTGGGATCGTACCAGGCAGGTGCCGGCAGGGGCCAGCACAGAGGTGGGTGGAGATAAAGAGGAGCATGCACCAAAGCAGAGTAGATGGGTGACAGTCAGGAAGGGTAGAAGGGGAAGTGCCAGGGAGGCCAGTCCTGGGCTGGAGCATCCCAATAAGTACGCTCCATTGAGTGACATTGGTGATCCCAGTCAGGGAGCAGCACTGCTGGAGCTCAGGAATTCTCCTAGCTTCCAAGGGAAGAACTCTTCCAGTGAGGGGGGGGGGGGGAGCGAAGGGAAAGGAAAGACAGATTCTGGTGGTAGGGGACTCAATTCTTAGAAGGACAGAGAGGGCAATCTGTAACAAAGACCTGAAGCGCCGAACAGTATGTTGTCTACCGGGGGCTCTGGTTTGGCACATCACGGATCTGGTGGACAGATTACTGGGAGGGGCTGGGGAAGACCCGGCTGTCATGGTGCATGTTGGCACCAATGACAAAGTCAGAGGCAGATGAAGTGTCCTAAAGAATGATTTTAGGGACTTGGCAGCCAAATTGAGGAAAAGGACCTCCAAGGTAATATTCTCAGGAATACTTCCGGTACATCGAGCCACACCAGAAAGGCAGAGGGAGATTAGGGAAGTAAAATTGTGGCTGAAGAGCTGGTGTAGTAAGGAGGGGTTTGGGTTCCTGGAGGACTGGGCCAACTTCTCAGTCGATAACCAGTACTATAGAAGGGACTGCCTGCACCTAAATGAGGAGGGTGCAGATCAGCTGGGAGTGAAGATGGCTGAAAAGTTATGGACATATTCCAGAGGGTATTATAGGGGGCATTAGTGGTAGGTTGACTAAAGCACATAAACCCAAGGTAAGTATAGTAATAAGTCCTAGTTGCAATCTCAGAACACCCAAAAAGAGGATAGCATGTAACCGGTCTAAACTACGTGGCATGTTCACCAATGCCAGGAGACTGGCAGACAAGATGGGTGAACTAGAGATACTGTTGTACGAGGAGGATTTGGATTTTGGGGGAATTTCAGAGACCTGGTTCAACAGCTCTCATGATTGGCTGGCAACCATTCAAGGGTATTCCCTCTATCGCAGGGATAGAGAGGGTAAAAGAGGGGGTGTGGTATGCCTATATATGAAGAATAATGTATAAGTGAATGTGAGAGATGACATCAGTAAGGGAGCTAGGGGGGAGGTGGAATCCTTATGGGTAGAGCTCCAGAGGAATGCTAAGGGTAAAATATATTACTGGGTGTATGCTATAGGCCCCCTAACCTGGGGAAGGAGGGGGAGACGGATCTCCTATCACAAGTTGAATTAGCAGCAAGGATGGGAAGTGTTATCATAATGGGGGATTTTAATTATCCAGACAAAGACTGGGTGGAGGGAATCACGCATTCGTCTAAGGCTCGCCAGTTCCTAAATGTCTTGCAGGACAATTTCATGGGTCAGATGGTAGATGCACCAACTAGAAATAAAGCGTTACTGGATCTACTGATTACCAACAATACAGACCTGATCATGGATGTGGAAATACGGGGCAATTTACGAAACAGCGATCACAGGTTAATTGGCTTCAGTATAAATCACACAAATAGAAAACATAAGGGAAATACAAAGACACTGAATTTCAAAAGAGCCAACTTCCCTAAACTATGAACCTTGTTAGAAGGCATGAATTGGAATAAAATCTTAGGAACAAAGAACACGGAGAAGAGATGGGTTTGCTTTAAGACCATATTAAATAAGGGCATTAGCTAATGCATCCCATTGGGTAATACATTTAAAAGAACGAACAAAAGTCTGGGATGGCTTAACTCCAATGTAAAAATGCATATAGAAGCAAAGGAGAAGGCCTTCAAAAAATACATGGTTGAGGGATCATCATCAGCATTCAGACATAAAAAAAAATGCAACAAGAAATGCAATGCCGCGTACACACGAGTGGACTTTTCGACGCACTAGGTCCCACGGTCTTCCCGATGGATTTTCCGAATGAACAGACTTGGCCACACACAATCACACCAAAGTCCGACGGATTTAAATGTAATGACGTACGACCGGACTAGAATAATGAAGTTTCATAGCCAATAGCTGCCCTAGCGTCATTTTTTTGTCGCATACACACGAGTGGATTTCTAGATAGGAACTGGGTCCGGCGGAGTTCTGGCGAAAAAATTTGAAACATGTTCTATTTCTAAAGTCCATCAGATTTTTCGACAGCAAAGGTCAGATGGAGCCCACACATGATCTAATTGTCCGATGGATTTGTTCCGTCTGACCTTTGCTGACGAAAAGTCCGCTTGTGTGTATGCGGTATAAGGGTGCAATTAGGGCAGCTAAAATAGAACACGAAAGACAAATAGTGGAGGAGAGCAAAAAAAATCCCAAGAAATTCTTTAAGTACAGTATGTAAACAGTAAAATAGGGAGGACAGACCATATTGGCCCCATAAAGAATGAGGAAGGATATCTGGTTACAAAGGATGGGGAGATGGTGAAGGTATTGAATTTATTCTTCTCCTCAGTCTTCACGAGGGACTCGGGGGGGGGGGGGGGGGGGGGTGGGCTTCAGTAACCAAAACTGCAGTGTTTATCCTCATGACACATGACAAGATGCACCTCCATGGTTAACAGAGGATAGAATTAAAATTAGACTTGGGAAACTTAACATTAATAAATCATCGAGACCAGAGGGCTTGCATCCAAGGGTACTTGGGGAACTCAGTTAAGTAATTACCAGACCATTGCTTCAAATTTTTACTGACAGTCTACTGACTGGAATGGTACCAGCTGATTGGAGAAAAGCCAATGTAGCACCAATATTTAAAAAGGGCCCAAAATACATCCCTGGGAATTACAGACCAGTTAGCCTACCATCAATAGTATGTAAACTCTTGGAAGGGGTGATAAGGGACTATATACAAGATTTTAGTAATGAGAATGGTATCATTAGCAGTAATCAGCATGGATTCATGAAGAATCGTTCTAGCTAAACCAATCTACTAACATTCTATGAGGAGGTGAGTTGCCATCTAGATAAAGGAAGGCTCGTAGATGTGGTGTATCTGGATTTTGCAAAAGCATTTGACACAGTTCCCCATAAACGTTTACTGTACAAAATAAGGTCCGTTGTCATGGACCATAGGGTGAGTACATGGATTGAAACCTGGCTACGGGGTGAGTTCAGAGGGTGGTGATAAATGGGGGGTATTCGGAATGGTCAGGGGTGGGTAGTGGGGTCCCCCAGGGTTCTGTGCTGGGACCAATCCTATTTAATTTGTACATACATGATCTAGAGGATGGAGTAAACAGTTCACTCTCTGTATTTGCAAAATGGGTTTTTGTTCATTTGGATATTTACGAATTAAAGAACTTTTCGAAATTAAGAGTTAAGAAAACGAATTCAGAACAAAACTAATTGCACATACATTTGAAAGGCATTCATCAAGTCATTGAATGTACAAAGAATTTAAAGAGGAACTTCACTGCATCTGAGAACCAAACACACTATTTAACCACTTCCTGACCAGCTCACACATTATATATATATATATATATATATATATATATATATATATATATATATAGCTCTATTTGTGGGCAAGAAAAGACGTCAATTTTGTTTGGTTACAGCGTCGCACAACCGCGCAGTTGTCCGTTAAAGCGACAAAGTGCCGAATCACAAAAAAAAACGGCCTGGTCATTAAGGGGGCTGAAGTGGTTAATTCATTTTTAACATTGAAAGCAAACCCCCCCCCCCCCCCCCCATCCATCCATGTCTCCATTTCCTTTATTTTGTTGAGAAATAACTTTGAAAAACATCCCCTCTGAGAATTTCTGGCCATCTTGAGTAAGGGCAGATGCTTCATGTAGCATTTACTTCCTGGAATCTATCTGCCCTTAGCTCAGGCATCCAAGCAGGAGAGTGTGCTCCTCCTGAAGTCTCCTGGGATGTACAGTATTTCACAAAAGTGAGTACACCCCTCACATTGTTATAAATATTTTCTTCTATCTTTTCATGTGACAACACTGAAGAAATGAAGCTTGTCTACAATGTAAAGTAGTGAGTGTACAGCTTGTATAACAGTGTCAATTTGCTGTCCCCTCAAAATAACTCAACACACAGCCATTAATGTCTAAACCGTAAATCGCTGGCAACAAAAGTGAGTACACCCCTAAGTGAAAATGTCCAAATTGAGCCCAATTAGCCACGCCCCCCCCCCCCCCCGGTGTCATGTGCCTTGTTAGTGTTACAAGGTCTCAGGTGTGAATGGGGAGCAGGTGTGTTAAATTTGGTGTTATCGCTCTCACTCTCTCATACTGGTCACTGGAAGTTCAGCATGGCACCTCATGGCAAAGAACTCTCTGAGGATCTGAAAAAAAAAAAATGTTGCTCTACATAAAGATGGCTTAGGCTATAAGAAGATTGCCAAGACCCTGAAACTGAGCTGCAGCATGGTAGCCAAGACCATACAGCGGTATAACAGGACAGGTTCCACTTAGAACAGGCCTCACCATGGTCGACCAAAGAAGTTGAATCCACGTGCTCAGCGTCATATCCAGAGGTTGTCTTTGAGAAATAGATGTATGAGTGCTGCCAGCATTTCTGCAGAGGTTGAAAGGGTTGGGGGGGGGGGGGGGGGGTGGGGGTGAGCTTGTCAGTGCTCAGACCATACACCGCACACTGCATCAAATTGGTTTGCATGGCTGTCATCCCAGAAGGAAGCCTCTTCTAAAGATGATGCACAATAAAGCCTGCAAACAGTTTGCTGAAGACAAGCAGACTAAGGACATGGATTACTGGAACCATGTCCTGTGGTCTGATGAGACCAAGATAAACGTGTTTGGTTCAGATGTGTGGCGGCAACCAGGTGAGGAGTACAAAGACAAGTGTGTCTTGCCTACAGTCAAGCATGGTGGTGGGGGTGTCATGGTCTGGGGCTGCGTGAGTGCTGCCGGCACTGGGGGGCTACAGATCATTGAGGGAACCATGAATGACAACATGTACTGTGACATAGTATTACAGTAGTATAACCAGAGCTAAAGTCCTACTTGCATCAGATAACTACTAAAACAGCGCTAAAATGAAAATAAAAATAGAAATAAAAAATTGATGGTAATGAAACCATAGGGCAATGGCAAACACCACGGCCAACAGTCTTTATGTAGCAGATAGATATGTGGACAGTTCAGATAATTCACAGTCACTTTTCTCTTAGCTCCTTCCACTAGAGTAAGAATGCAATTATCCACCTCGTGAAGCGCACACCCCTCTGCGGTACAAACTCACCAGACGCTGCTAGAAAGAGAGCCTTGTATCAGTGTCCAAACACCGCTCTGTGCTGACACCCCACTTATCCAGCAGATCCACTGGTATAGGTACTCCAATTGTATCATATAACACAAGGATAGATGTACATAGCGTAATCCTGTTTTATTATAATGCAACATACCCATACAGCAGAAACCCCCCCTTAGGCCCCTTTCACACGGACGGATAGAATGGTGCTTTTAGCTGCGGGTTTTCTAGTTTTCTACCGCAGCTAAAAGCACACAATGCTTTCCTATGGCCCCATTCACACACAGCGTTTAGCTGCGATTTTGTTACATGCGGTTCGGTGCGAATAGAAAAAATAGAATTGAATACATCCAGGTGCGATGTAGCGCAGCTATATGCACATAACCGCAGGTAATCGCAGTCTTTTGTGTCAACTGCGTGAGAAGGGATACAAGGGACCAAAAAAATAAATAAAAAAAAAGGGTTGCTATTGGAACGACTATACTAGATAACTGCAGCTGAACGCAACTGCACAGAAACGCACATAAACGCAGGTGATTGCACTGTACAAATGCAGCTGATCGCTGTGCCTGGAGTCTTGAATTTCACAGAAAAAAAATAAACATGCTAAACTGCGGCAGAACAGCCCCGTCCGTGTGAAAGGTGCCTAAATACTAGCTGCTTACATTTAAAATGCAATCAACGAGCATAAAGAAATACAATAGAGGGCGCTATCACCATCTCCAGCCGTCCGCTGGAAGTGTGCTGTTCCTTGCAGACACTGTATTACACTTCTGGGTATGGGGCGGAGCGCGGTGGAACGCACAACGTCACTTCCGGTTTCCGTGCTGGTCAGGCCCTGACTGGTTTCGTCGTTCGACTCCAACAGAGGGCATGACAGCACGGCGTGATAGCTGATATATATATATATATACACCCACTCCTTTTTAGCCAATGAGAATTGCCCAGTCACAGGTGACATATAACTAGCCTCATCAGCCAATTAGACAACATCAGCATGTAGGAATCCATGGGGGGAAAATAATTAAGGCACAATGGATACAACTTAAAATTGACAGATCACTGTCAGGTACAAACACTTATAAAAATGCATCATTAAGGTGGAGCCGGCACTTATGGGACCGTATATGAGAGACAGATAGGTAATCAATAAGTATAAACATTGATATTGGTAAAAAAAAAAAAAATAAGACCAAAAAATTGCATAGAGATATGGGAGATTTCCGCTCAAATTCGATCTATTTGTGAATTCATCTCTATTTTATATTGGTAACTTTATATGTTTATTTATCTATAATTTTTTATATATATATATATATATATATATATATATATATATATATATATATATATATATATATATTTTTTATTTTTTTATTTAATTTTTTATTTTAATGTCTGAGACATTGACATATGATATCAAATAGTTCAACACATCTACCTGCTGCTGGCACTGTAGGATTGAGGTGACGCTGAGTGGGTGACCCATAGGTCATAGTTATACCTCATTTATCTATGTACTGTGACATAATGAAGCAGAGCATGATCCCCTCCCTTCAGAGACTGGGCCGCAGTGCAGTATTCCAACATGATAACCACCCCAAACACACCTCCAAGATGACCACTGCCTTGCTAAAGAAGCTGAGGGTAAAGGTGATGGACTGGCCAAGAATGTCTCCAGACCTAAACCCTATTGATCATCTGTGGGGCATCATCAGACGGAAGGTGGAGGAGTGCAAGGTCTCCAACATCCACCAGCTCTGTGATGTCATCATGGTGGAGTGGAAGAGGACTCCAGTGGCAACCCGTGAAGCTCTGGTGAACTCCATGCCCAAGAGGGTTAAGGCAGTGCTGGAAAATAATGGCGGCCACACAAAATATTGACACTTTGGGCCCAATTTGGACATTTTCACTTAGGGGTGTACTCACTTTTGTTACCAGCGGTTTAGACATTAAAGTGGTTGTAAACCCTTACAAACCACTTTGACCTACAGGTAAGCCTAGATTAAGGCTTACCTGTAGGTCCAAGCAATATCTCCTAAAGCTATATGGTTTAGGAGATATTTGCCCGAAAACAGGCACTGCTGTCTACGGCGCATGCGCCGTAGACAGCGGCGCGCAGGCGCACCGAGCGCGGCATTCTCAATGACGGAGCTGCCCGCGTGTCTGCTCCCGTGCGCATGCGCGGGAGTGACGTCATCGCGGCTTCGCCGAATGACAGCGGCGGAGCTGCGAGACCCCACCAAGAAGATGGAGGCTCCGGACTACAGGGGACAGCGGTGACTTCGCTGGCTCCTGTGTCAGGTAAGTGACACATAATGGACTACTATGCGATGCGATGCATAGTAGTCCATTATGCTTTACCTTTGCAGGGAATGAAAGAGGAAGTAAACTCATCAGGATTTACTTCCTCTTTAATGGCTGTGTGTTGAGTTATTTTGAGGGGACAACAAATGTACACTGTTATACAAGCTGTACACTCACTACTTTACATTGTAGACACGTGTTGTTTCTTCAGTGTTGTCACATGAGAAGATAGAAGAAAATATTTACAGAAATGTGAGGGGTGTACTTACTTTTGTGAGATACAGTATGACATCACTTGGCTAGGCAAGAAACCAGGAAGTAACGGAAGAAATGTAGAAAAAAAAAGTATAAAACAAGTAAATGTGATCTACTTTTCTATCTGTTTACTAATGTTAGCAGCATGAGGATTAAGAATAATGAATGCTGATTGGAGGAGTGAAGTTCCACAACTATAGACTCCATACATAAGGTAAGGAGATATACTAAGCTGTATGAAAGGTTCCTTATCTCATGGAGATCTCTATCACTGGGAGGTATTTCCTTATCTAGCAGCCGGCCTGGACATGTCCTTCTAATCTTCCCAGATCACAGAGATAAGAGTAGAGAACAACAGAGAAAGGAAGGAGAAAAGGAAAAAAAGTTAAGGTTTTACAACGTCCTCCCTCCCCCTCCCACTTAGGGTGGCCATACACACTACAATCTGATTGTACAATCTCTTTTAAATTTACCAAAACTATATAATATGAGGACAAACCTTCACGGTCCAATCAGTTGCCATCAAATGGCACAGGCCCCTTGTCTCTCTGCCAGTTCTTGGAGACCCCGCGGCACGTGTGCGAATGTAAGACGTCTCGCTATCGGCCTCCTTGAGTGTGTGGCAGAGATGTCTCTCCGGGGGGGTTCAGGAGAGGTCACAAATGGGCACACATGCCAAAGAACTGCTGGAGATCCACAGCGTGTCCCCGCATGGGTGGTACAGAAGTACCGTTAAATCACACCTGTGTAACCACTTGCCGTCCGCGATATACCTGAAAGACGGCTACAGCGCAGACTTAATTTTCTGGGAGGGCGTCCATGGAAGTCCTCCCGGGCTAGAGTGGCCTGCGCACCCCCTGTAGGGCATGTGCGGCGCGCTCTGTGATCAGCGAGTCTATGGGACTCGGCCGATCACAGATCCAAGTAAGGGGTCGATCTCGACCCCTTACCATGTGATCAGCTGACAGCCAATGACAGCTGATCATGTGATGCAAACAGAGCCGGTAATCGGCTATTTTTCTTCATCCTGCTGATAGCATGAGAAGAAAAAAAAAAACAATCACTGGCAGCTGTGAGAGGGACATCGGTCTCGATCGTGGAGGTGTCATCAGTGTCACCTACCAGTGCCCACCAGCCTCACCTACCAGTGCCCACAGTACCACCCATCAGTGCCCACAGTGTCACATATCCGTGTCCACAGTGCCACCTATCAGTGCCCAATCAGTGCGTCATTACCAGTACTGCCTATCAATACCACCTACCAGTGCCCACAGTGTCACCTATCAGTGCCCAATCAGTGTGTCATTACCAGTACTGCCTATCAATACCACCTACCAGTGCCCACAGTGTCACCTATCAGTGCCCAATCAGTGTGTCATTACCAGTATTGCCTATCAATACCACCTACCAGTGCCCACAGTGTCACCTATCAGTGCTCAATCAGTGTGTCATTACCAGTACTGCCTATCAATACCACCTACCAGTGCCCACAGTGTCACCTATCAGTGCCCAATCAGTGTGTCATTACCAGTACTGCCTATCAATACCACCTACCAGTGCCCACAGTGTCACCTATCAGTGCCCAATCAGTGTGTCATTACCAGTGCTGCCTATCAATACCACCTACCAGTGCCCACAGTGTCACCTATCAGTGCCCAATCAGTGTGTCATTACCAGTGCTGCCTATTAATACCACCTACCAGTGCCCACAGTGTCACCTATCAGTGCCCAATCAGTGCGTCATTACCAGTACTGCCTATCAAATACCACCTACCAGTGCCCACAGTGTCACCTATCAGTGCCCAATCAGTGTGTCATTACCAGTGCTGCCTATCAATACCACCTACCAGTGCCCACAGTGTCACCTATCAGTGCCCAATCAGTGTCATTACCAGTGCTGCCTATTAATACCACCTACCAGTGCCCACAGTGTCACCTATCAGTGCCCAATCAGTGTGTCATTACCAGTGCTGCCTATTAATAGCACCTACCAGTGCCCACAGTGTCACCTATCAGTGCCCTCAGTGCCGCCTATCAATGCCCACAGTGCCACCTATAAATCCCCAATTAGTGCTTCATTACCAGTGCTGCCTAACAATACCACCTACCAGTGCCCACAGTGTCACCTATCAGTGCCCTCAGTGCCACCTATCAGTGCCACCTATAAATCACCAATCAGTGCGTCATTACCAGTGCTACCTATCAATACCACCCATCAGTGCCACCCATCAGGGCCCATCAGTGCCACCTTATCAGTCCTGTCTTCTCAGTTCCCATCAGTGTCGCCTTATCTGTGCCCATCAGTGAATATCAATGAAGGAAAAAAATTACCCGTTTGCAAAATTTTATAACAAACTATGAAAATTTTTTTTTTTTCTTCTTCAAATATTTCTGTCTTTCTTTGGTTGTTTAGCAAAAAAGAAACCCCCAGCGGTGATTAAATACCACCAAAAGAGAGCTCCATATGTGTGAAAAAAAATTATAAAAATGTAATTTGGGTACATTGCCAGCGCAATTGTCATTCAAAGTGTGACAGCGCTGAAAGCTGAAAATTGCTCTGGGCAGGAGGTGGGGGGTTTAAGTGCTCAGGATAGTCAGACAAGCCAAACGTCAGGGAGCCGGAGATGAGCATAGAAGATCAGCAAGCAGGATCTGGAGCCAGAAGGAATGTCAGCCACGCAATTCTTTAAAGTGGTTGTAAACCCTTACAGACCACTTTGACCTACAGGTAAGCCTAGATTAAGGCTTACCGTATATACTCGAGTATAAGCCGAGATTTTCAGCCTCTTTTTTGAGGCTGAAAGTGCCCCCCTCGGCTTATACTCGAGTCATCGCTGTCTGCCCGCTCGATCAGCGTGTCGAGCAGACAGACAGCGGCCATTCTATTCAAAAGCCGCGCCTCCGGCTCCGCCTTCGCCTGTGATAGGCGGAACACTGAATTTCCCAGCAGCCTGTGTTCCGCCTATCACGGACATCGTATCATCCTCGTACTACGGACGAGGATGATACGACGTCTGTGATAGGCGGAACACAGGCTGCTGGGAAATTCAGTGTTCCGCCTATCACAGGCGAAGGCGGCGGCGCAGCTTTTGAACTTTACAATGGCCGCCGACGAAGAGGGCACGGGACGGAGGCAAGGGAAGGCACGGCACGGGACGGGACGGGACGGCGGCGGCAAGGCAAGGCAAGGCACGACACGGGACGGATGCAAGGAGGCAAGTCACGGCACGGGACGGAGGCAAGGAGGCAAGGCACGGGACGGAGGCTCGGGACAAAGGTAGGCTGGACACACACACACACACACACACACACACACACACACACACACACACACACACACGGATGGAGACACACACAGGGATGGATGGATGGATGGAGACACACACACAGGGATGGATGGATGGATGGATGGAGACACACACACACACAGGGATGGATGGATGGATGGATGGAGACACACACACACAGGGATGGATGGATGGATGGACACACACACACACAGGGATGGATGGACGGACACACAGGGATGGACGGACACACAGGGATGGACGGACACACAGGGATGGACGGACACACACACAGGGATGGACAGGCATGTCTCACCCTCGGCTTATACACGAGTCAATAAGTTTGCCAGTTTTTTTGGGGGTAAATTGGGGGCCTCGGCTTATATTCGGGTCGGCCTATACTCGAGTATATACGGTACCTTTAGGTCCAAGTAATATCTCCTAAACCTACACGGTTTAGGAGATATTTACAAAAAGACAGGCACCGCTGTCTACGACGCATGCTCTGTAGACAGCGGCACGCAGGCGCACTGGGCATGCCACTGCTAACGGTGATATGCCATTAGTGGCGGCTTCCGTGTGCAAAAGGGGGAGCGACCTCCTGGAAGAAGATGGAAGAGGGGACAGCGGTGACTTCGCTGGCTCCTGTGTCAGGTAAGTGACACATAATGGACTATGTGATGCATAGTAGTCCATTATGCTTTACCTTTGCAGGGAGACAAAGAGGAAGTAAACTCATCAGGTTTTACTTCCTCTTTAACAGGAACACAGGAGAGCGTCTCCAGCCACTTCAGCCCCGGACCATTTTCCAGCCAAAGGACCAGGCCCCTTTTTGCGATTCGGCACTGCGTCGCTTTAACTGACAATTGTGCGACGTGTCTCCCAAACAAAATTTACGTCCTTTTTTTCCCACAAATAGAGCTTTCTTTTGGTGGTATTTGATCACTCCTGCGGTTTTTATTTTTGCGCTATAAACAAAAATAAAGCGACAATTTTGAAAAAAAAACGCATTATTTTTAACATTTTGCTATAATAAATATCCCCCAAAAATATATATAAAACATTTTTTTCCTCAGTTTAGGCCGATACGTATTCTTCATATTTTTAGTAAAAAAAAAAAAATCGCAATAAGCGTTAATTGATTTGTTTGCACAAAAGTTATAGCAATTACAAAATAAGTAATAATAAGTTTTAAAAATGTTTTAAAAAAGTTTTAAAAAAAGTTTTAAAAATAAGTTTTATGGCATTTTTATTAATAATTATTTTTTTATTTTTTTTTACCAGTAATGGCGGAGATCAGAGATTTTTATCACGACTGCGATATTATGGCGGACACATCGGACAATTTTGACACATTTCTGGGACCATTCGCATTAATACAGCGATCAGTGCTATAAAAATGCATTGATTACTGTAAGAATGTCACTGGCAGTGAAGGGGTTAACCCCTAGGGGGCAGTGTAGGGGTTAAGTGTCATGTGTGTGTTTTTTTTAACTGTAGGGGGTGTGGCTTGGCGTGTGACATCACTGATCGTCTTTCCCAATAACAAGAGACGACCGGCAACAGCCACACTAGGAAGCACGGGGCACAGACCTCTCCTCTTACACAGACCTCTCCTCGTTCTTCAGCTCTGTGACCCGATCGCGGGACACCGGCGGCGATCGGGTCCGCGGGTCCTGCGGCCATGGTCACGGAGCTCAGCACCGGGTCGCGAGTGTGCCGCCGGCTGGGCACTTAAAGGGAACTCACAGGTACGTGATTGTGCCCAGCCGTGCCATTCTACCGACATACATCGGCATCAGGCGGTCCTTAAGGGACTAGAGATGTGACCAAGGTGAAGGCAGAAATCATCTGGACTGGACGGCTTAAGTAGGCAGGACTGACGAGCAGGATATCATCAACAGGTGAGTCACTGTGGAGAGATAGGAACTGGCAATTAGCCGACAGCTGAGCGGCCAGCTCAGGGAAGGAAGGTCTGAGCCCAGCCCTGACATCCAGATGGAGAAACTGCGGCTCCAGGTTTGAAGAAGCACCATTAACAGTGTGAAACGCGTCGCCTCTCCTGGTCCTGCGTCTTGGTCTTGTTGGCCATCATTGACTTTTTGTTGGAACAATAAACTATGTTGGACCTTTTCTGATGGTGTGCAGCTGTTTACTTATTTTCCACCTAGAAGACCTGCCAGAGCCTCACAGCCTGTCTATGCATGCGCCTGGTCTTCATTTAAAGATGGGGGCACTAGAGAAGGGTAATATATATATATATATATGCACGTCTGACAGAAGCCGGCCAAACGGACGTTTTTTTTGACTTGGCAATTGTCTCCTGAGATTTGGCATGTGTGAAGGTGTTATAGCTACAAAAGGTGAGCCAACTCAATATTGAACCCTACGGACTTATGCCCTGTACACGCGATCGGACTTTCCAACGGTAAAATGTGCGATCGGATCGCGTTGTCGCAAAATCCGATCGTGCGCGGGCTCCATTTGACTTTTTCCATCGGAATTTCCGACGCACAAAGTTTGAGAGCAGGATCTAAAATTTTCCGACAACAAAATCCGATTGTTTAAATCCCGATCGTGTGTAGACAATGCCGACGGACACAAAGTGCCACGCATGCTCAGAATAAATTACGAGATGAAAGCTATTGGCTGCTGCCCTCTTTATAGTCCCGTCGTACGTGTTTTGCGTCACCGCGTTCTGAACGATCGGATTTTCCGACAACTTTGTGCGACCGTGTGTATGCAACACAAGTTTGGACCAAAATCTGTCGGGGAAAAAAATCAGACGGATTTTGTCGTCGGAATGTCCGACCGCGTGTACGGGGCAGAAGACTGGGATGCCGTTAAAGTTCATGTGTGTGTAAAGGCAGGTGTCCCAATACTTTTGACAATATAGTGTGTGTATTTTTTTTATGTATCGTATGCATATTATGAAAATCCCCCTCCCCCGAGACCACTGATGGGTGTCACCAATTCGGAAGGAATTGTCGGCACAATTACAATTGTTGAGTGTAATATTCCTCCTCCCCCTGGCTGCTACATAAAAATGTTATATGGGGAGGTGAGGAGCTGGGCCAGCACAGACAGTAGTCCCAGAATAGGAGAGAGCGAGAGAGGAGAGGGGGGGGGGGAGGGGGTGCGAGGGAAATTGACTCTTTTTGATCTAGTCAAGGCCAATTGCAAGAAGAAGAAGAAAAAAAGAAATCGAGGGAACTCTGCCGCACGTATTTCTATCACTTGAGCTTTTATCAGGAAGTGTGAAGTGGGTGACGGGGTGTCTCTATAGTGGTGGGTGGAGGGGGGGGGGAGGGGGGTGTGGATGGATCCGATGGCAGCACCAGACTTGGAACGTAGCCGGGGGGTGGCGGAATGACAGGGAGGGGCGCGGCGTAGAGGAAGTGCCAATTGTTCCATGACTGGCACTTTCTATGGGAGGATGTGACCGCGTCCGTCACACCGAAAACACGTGAAAGTGACAGCTCATCGTATCCCTTCTATAGAGGTCTACGGAGGGCGCTGTGCCAGCGACGGGCACTGGGCAATCAAAAACAGGAAGAGGATCTGGACAGCCACACTCAAAAAAACGTTTTTTTTTTTTTTCCTTTTTATTCAAAAATTCTTGTGAACAAAAATACAAGCCACAGCAGTGACAGACAGGAGCTAACGCGTTTCAATGTAGCGCTTAGTCATAGCTGACTACTACCCAGCTGGGCGCTGGGCGGGCACAGTAGTGTGCTGAGGAGGTGATCGGAGGATGCCGCTTCTAAGACTCGGTTCACATTGACTGCGGCTTTGAAATCGCGCGACTTCGTCTGATGTCGCGCGATTTTAACCGCTTCAGCCCCGGAAGATTTTACCCCCCCCCTTCATGACCAGAGCACTTTTTGCAATTTGGCACAGCATCGCTTTAACCCATTCTTGCAAAAAGGGCAAGTATGCGTGGCAATCTAGTGGAACCAATCGCCTTCAGAAATGTCCTAATTAGTAAATAGAGTCCACCTGTGTGTAATTTAATCTCAGTATAAATACACCTGTTCTGTGAAGCCCTCAGAGGTTTGTTAGAGAACCTTAGTGAACAAACAGCATCAGGAAGGCCAAGGAACACACCAGACAGGTCAGGGTTGTGGAGAAGTATAAAGCAGGGTTAGGTTCTAAAAAAAATATCCCAAGCTTTGAACATCTCACGGAGCTCTGTTCAATCCATTATCTGAAAATGGGAAGAGTATGGCACAACTGCAAACCTACCAAGACATGGCCGCCCACCTAAACTGACCGGCCGGGCAAGGAGAGCATTCATCAGAGAAGCAGCCAAGAGGTCCATGGGAACTCTGGAGGAGCTGCAGAGATCCACAGCTCAGGTGGGAGAATCTGTCCACAGGACAACTATTAGTCGTCTCTCCACAAATCTGCCCTTTATGGAAGAGTGACAAGAAGAAAGACATTGAAAGAAAGTCATAAGAAGTCCTGTTTGCAGTTTGTGAGAAGCCATGTGGGGGACACAACAAACATGTGGAAGAAGGTGCTCTGGTCAGATGAGAGAAAAATTGAACTTTTTGGCCTAAAAGCAAAACTCTATGTGTGGCGGAAAACTAACACTGAACATCACCCTGAACACACCATCCCCACCGTGAAACATGGTGGTGGCATCATGTGGTGGGGATGCTTTTCTTCAGCAGGGACAGGGAAGTTGATCAGAGTTGATGGGAAGATGAATGGAGCCAAATACAGGACAATCTTAGAAGAAAACCTGTTAAGCCGCGTACACACACTTCGTTTTTCTGCTGAGTTTTTCCTTCAGATTTACCATTGGAAGCACCTGCCTGATTGCACACACATTGAAAGTCCTAGGGTCTGACCTCATATTATATGGTTTTGGTAAATCTGAAAGAAAAAAAAAAACTCAGCAGAAAAACTGATAAGTGTGTACGCGGCATTAGAGTCTGCAAAAGACTTGAGACCGGGGTGGAGGTTCACCTTCCAGCAGGACAACGACCCGAAACATACAGCCAGAGCTACAATGGAATGGTTTACATCAAAGCATATTCATGTGTTAGAATGGCCCAGTCACAGTCCAGACCTAAATCACATTGAGAATCTGTGGCAAGATTTGACAATTGCTGATCACAGACGCTCTCCATCCAATCTGACAGAACTTGAGATATTTTGCAGAGAAGAATGTGCAGAAATGTCCCTCTCTAGATGTGCAAATCAGGTAGAGACATCCCCAAAAAGACTCGCAGCTGCAGTGAAAGGAGGTTCTACAAAGTATTGACTCCGGGGGGCGCCATACAAATTTTCACTTTTCATATATTTAAAAAAAAAAAATGTTGAAATCCGGTGACTGGTCTGCCCATGTGTGGCCATTCATAGATTTCATTATCCAATAAATCCGCCTTCCCTTTCCACCACAGCTCAGGACAGTCTACAGCACAAGTGTCAAAACACAAGACCCTAATATAATAATATTAATATAAATATATTAATATATATATATATATATATATATATAATATTAATAAAAATAGTAAAAAATACTATTATACTATAAAAACAGTAAAAAAAAAAAAAAAAAGCGCAATGTCAACCATTTTTTTTAAATCCTGTCGCGCCTAAATAAATAATAAAAAAATAATCATTTTAATAATAAAATAATAATAAAAAATAATAAACAATACTATTAAACTATATAAATAGTAAAAATGGTAAAAAAAAAAAAAAAATAGTGGAAAAAAAAAAAACCAATGTCAACAATTTTTTTTTTTAAATCCTGTCGCGCCTAAATAAATAATAAAAAAATAATCATTTTAATAATAAAATAATAAAAAAAAATAATAAACAATACTATTATACTATATAAATAGTAAAAATGGTAAAAAAAAATAGTGAAAAAAAAACAATGTCAACCATTTTTTTTTTTTAAATCCTGTCGCGCCTAAATAAATAATAAAAAAATTATCATTTTAATAATAAAATAATAATAAAAAATAATAAACAATACTATTATACTATACAAATAGTAAAAATGGTAAAAAATAGTGGAAAAAAAAGTGACGTCAGACTTTTTTTTTTTTAAATCCTGTAATGCCTAAATAAATAATAAAAAAAAATCATTATAATAATAAAATAGTAAAAAATACTATTGTATGATAAAGAAAAAAGTAATAATGGAAACAAATAATGAAAAAAAAAAAGCAAGGTCAGACATTTTTTTTTTTTTAAATCCTGTAATGCCTAAATAATAATAAAAAAAAAATTTTAATAATAAAATTATAATAAAAATAGTAAAAAAAAAACACCATTATACTATAAAAATTGTAAAAATTGTTTAAAAAAATTGTAAAAAAAGCAATGTCAAAAAAAATAAATGAATAAAATAATAATAATAAAAATAGTAAAAATACTATTATACTATAAAAATAGTAAAAAAAATTGTGAAAAAAAGCAATGTCAGCCATTTTAAAAATCCTGTAATGCCTAAATAAATAATAAAAAAATAATAATTTTAATAATAAAATAATAATACAAATAATAAAAAATACTATTATATCATAAAAACAGTAAAAATTGTAAAAAAAAATTGTGAAAAAAATCAATCTTAGCCATTTTTTTTAAAATCCTGTAACATCTAAATAAATAATAAAAACATAATTTAAATAATAAAATAATAATAAAAATAGTAAAAAATAGTGAAAAAGCAATGCATAGAATATATATGACCCCAGGGACTCAATTTCTATGTCATCATTAGTATGTGTACTTTTTATGTTTTGTAAATTACCTTTTTAACTTTACCCAGTTAAAAGGTAGAATATTTTTTATCTTTATGTGTGTGCCTATAAAGTCCATCTTTGCAATTTCTTAGTCTTTTCCATTCAATATCGGGACGTTGGCATATTGTTATCAGTGCATACAGCAGTGTCACCCTGTGAGAATACATGGTAAATTCCACTTTCTTTGACTAAATAAATAAAAACAATAAAAAAAAAAATAATTAAAAAAAAATAGCAGCCGGCACCAAAAAACGTAAAACCTTCGCCTGTTGCATGAGGCGGGCATCGCCTCCCATATCCGCCCCACTGTAAGTCTTGGGGGGGTTGTAATATTTAATGTAAGAATAGGGATCTTTTCCAGTGTCTGGGTAGGTGTAGGAAAATATGAGGGGGGGGGCTCACCTGTGATTGCAGAGAACGGCGTCCTTTTTTTTCCCCCGAAACCTCTTATCCAATCATAAGTGGCGGTCAGCCGGTGAGTTGTACGGCACCAACAGAGGGTGGTCAGCGAAGTCCCAAGGTGTATACTCCTCTATAGGGTGTCCCAAGGTGTATACTCCTCTATAGGGTGTCCCAAGGTGTATACTCCTCTATAGGGTGTCCCAAGGTGTATACTCCTCTATAGGGTGTCCCAAGGTGTATACTCCTCTATAGTTTCTGTATAGGGGGCTCCGTAGGGTGCCAGGATTTGGGGGGTAGAAGCGTCCAATAAAGTGCCAGGATTTGGGGGGTAGAAGTGTCCAATAGGGTGTCAGGATTTGGGATGGAGGGTCGGTGTCAGTCCCTGCGGTTGGAGCTCGGTGACAGCCTGGTGATGGTGCAGGGTAGGACTGAATAAACACAGGAAGGCGCCCTTTGGACTCTGTCCTCCAGCAGGTATTAGATTACACCTGGGGACAGGTGACACCAGGGAGGGGGGCGGGGGGGACACCCCGACAACACACGCTCATTAACCCTTCCTGGCAGCGGATGGTGAAAGGCGACCATCTGGTCGGTTTGTTTCTCTCCTAGGTGACACGGCAGTGTACACAATGCACCAGGTCGGACTGGTTCCCGCCGGCCATTGTCTGACACCTCCAGGCCGGAGATCTCACATCACATCCAATTTTGCAGCACAATTCTGAGAATTTCTTCTCTTGCAAAATTGGCTTACCAAAATTTTCCATGTTTTATTTTCTTCCTTTTAATTCGGAAGGGGTGTGTGTGAAGGAGGGGTACCTGCGGGGGGGGGGGGGGGGCGTTTCCTTTATTTCGGCCCCGTTCACACTTAGCGAGGTGGGCGGGGTTGCGCAGTCGTTTTTTTTTATTGCGCACATTTTTTCGCACATTTTTCGCAGGGCGTTTATTTCAGTTTGCGGCAAAGTTGAGCATTTGGCCGCATTTTTCTCACTTTTTTTTTTTCAGGCGCTTCCCAAAAATGGAGCGCCGTTACCAATGAATGGCGGCGCTGAATTTTTTCACGCGTTTTACGGATACTGCGTTTTCCAGGATGTGGGCGGAGCCTAATTGTTGTTTTGAATTTGCCGCAGTTTTATTTATTTTTTACTTTTTTGGTTTTCTTCCTGTGAAATAAAAAAAAATAAAAATGAAAAGGTGGAACTGAAGGCAAATTTATTTCATTTTGGGGAGGGATGACCAATGACAAGCTCCGGTTCACGCCGATGCTATTGCGGGGAAAGGCAGCGACTCCTGCATGTTTCTATGCGATCTCCTGCGGGTGTCAATCAAAATGTAACAAAAGCAGCTCGCAAAAAAACGCGTTTTGCCTGAGCCAGATCGTGAACGCCCTGTGCAATCCGGTTTCAGTGCGACAAAAAAAAAAGAAAAGCTGTCTGCACCTTTTTTCACGCGGCTGCGGTGCGATTTGGACCCATTCAAAATGAATCGGCTGGAATCGCACCACACAGAATCGCATGTTATTTCAACAAGAATGCAATGCGAATCGCATGCGATTACAACAGTGCAAACTGGTCACAACCGGTGCAACCTGTCCTTTCAAAAAATCGCAGGGCAGTCCGCAATCGGTGCGACTCGGACTCCATCGGAGTCGCACCGACTCTGAAAGCACTTCTTGCACGCTCAGGTGCGACTCGCGTAGACATTGGTGGGTGAAGCCGCACTGATATTTTCCAAGTCGCACTGACATGCGGCTTCAGAAATCATGCAGCTTCAAGTGAAGTCGCGTGATTTCAAAGCCGCGTTTGGTGTGTGGCCGTAGGCTTAATATTATTTTTTTTTTTCCATCCCAGTTCTGATTGTCCCGGTGACCATCGTTACAGGGAGTTAGAAGTGACGGGGAACCCAAAATATTACCGTTGTCACTGGAACAGGAACTGAGGAGAAATCTTGTAGTGGGGACACACCGGCTTCAGAGACGACTGTCACATTTATGAGGTTTCCTCTCACTTCCTGTTGTGTCACCAGGACAGGAAGTAAAGGAAAATCTCCTCCATTTTTTTTTTATGTATTTTTGCCATCCCAGCTTTCTATTTGTCAAGGTGACCGTCTTTACTGAGACTGAAAGTGGTGCTGAATCCAGAATGTGAGCGTTGTCACCAGAACAGGAACAGAGGAGAAATCTTGTAGTGGGGACACACCGGCTTCAGAGACGACTGTCACATTTATGAGGTTTCCTCTCACTTCCTGTTGTGTCACCAGGACAGGAAGTAAAGGAAAGTCTCCTCCATTTTTTTTTTATGTATTTTTGCCATCCCAGCTTTCTATTTGTCAAGGTGACCGTCTTTACTGAGACTGAAAGTGGTGCTGAATCCAGAATGTGAGCGTTGTCACCAGAACAGGAACAGAGGAGAAATCTTGTAGTGGGGACACCGGCTTCAGAGACAAATGTCACTTTGATGAGATGTTTTCTGACTTCCTGTTGTGCCACCAGAACAGGAAGTAAAGGGACATCTCCTCCATTAGACAAAGACAGCAAAGAAAAAAAAAGGAATAGGGAAAAAAATCTTGCAGTGGGGACACCTGCTTCGGAGACAACTGTCACATTTATGAGATTTCCTCTCACTTCCTGTTGTGTCACCAGGACAGGAAGTAAAAGCACATCACCTCCATTTTCTATGTATATTTATCATTCTCGTTCTCTTTATGTCTTGGTGACTGTCATTACTGAGGCTGAAAGTAAGGAGGAATACAAAATGTTATGGTTGTCACCAGAACAAGAACGAAGGAAAAATCTTGTAATGGGGACGCCCTGCTTCGAAGACAACTGTTGTGCCACCAGGACAGGAAGTAAAGGGACGTCTCCTCCATTGGACAAAGACAGCAAAGAAAAAGAAAAAATGAATAGTAGAGAAATATTGTAGTGGGGACACCCTTCTTTGGAGACAATCGTCACTTTTATGAGATTTCCACTTAAATCCTGTTGTGTCACCAGGACAGGAAATAAAGGAACATCTCCTCTATTTTGTAACATATTTTTATCATTCTTGCTCTCTGTATGTCCAGGTGACCGTCATTACTGCTTCGGAGACAATTGTCACTTTGATGAGATATCTTCTGACTTCCTGTTGTGCCACCAGGACAGGAAGTAAAGGGACGTCTCCTCCATTGGACAAAGATGGCAAAGACAAAGAAAAAAAAAGAAAAGAGGAGAAATCTTGTAATGGGGACACTTGCTTCCGAGACAATTGTCACTTTGCTGGGATTTCCCTTCAATTCCTGTTGTGTCACCAGAACAGGAAGTAAAAGCACATCTCCTCCATTTTTTATGTATTTTTGCCATCCCCGCTCTCTATTCCTGGTGACCGTCATTACTGAGACTGAAAGTAACGAGGAATCCAAAATGTTATGGTTGTCACCAGAACAAGAACAAAGGAGAAACAGTGTAGTGGGGACACCTGCTTTACAGACAACTGTCATTTGATGAGATTTTCACTTACTTCCTACTATGTCACCAGGACAGGAAGTAAAAGGACGTCTTCTCCATTTTTTCAGGTATTTTTGCCCTCCCAGCTCTCTGTATGTCCTGGTCGCCGTCATTACTGAGACTGAAAATGATGCTGAATTCAGAATGTGACCGTTGTCACCAGAACAGGAACAGAGGAGAAATCTTGTAGTGGGGGACACCGGCTTCAGAGACAACTGTCACTTTGATGAGATTTCCTCTCACTTCCTGTTATGTCACCAGGACAGGAAGTTAAAGCACATCTCCTCCATTTTTTTATCATTCCTGCTCTCTATTTGTGCTGGTGACCATCATTACTAAGTAAGAAGGAATACAAAATGTTATGGTTGTCACCAGAACAGGAACAGAGGAGAAATCATGTAGTTGGGACACCACCGGCTTCGGAGACAGCTGTCACTTTTGATAAGATTTCCACTTACTTCCTGTTGTGTCACCAGGACAGGAAATAAAGGGACGTCTCTTCCATCATTTCTATGTATTTTTGCCATCCCCGCTCTCTCTGTGTCCTGGAGACCAATGTTCCCGAGACTGAAAGTGACAGGGAATCCAGAATGTCACCGTTGTCACCTGACCAGGAACAGAGGAGAAGTCTTGTAGTGGGGACACCAACACACAGAACAAGGCTAATATAAATCGCCAATTTAATTTTTCCTAATCACCCGTTAGCACATACAAAAAAAAGAAAAGAGTCACCCCATCCTAATGTTATTTCCCCTGAGGGCCTTACCCTTCAGATGGGGTGCCGCTTTTCTTTTTTTTTTTTGTAGCGGAGAGCCACTTTGACTTTTTCGCTCACTTCCTGTTGTGTCACCAGGACAGGAAGTAAAAGCACATTTCCTCCATTTTTTCATGCATTTTTGCCATCCTCGTTCTCCATTTGTCCTGGTGACCTTCATTACTGAGGCTGGAAGTAACGAGGAATCCAAAATGTGGTTGTCACTTGTCACCACCAGAACAGGAACAGAGGAGAAATCTTGCAGTGGGGACACCGGGTTCGGAGACAAATGTCACTTTAGATTTCCTCTCACTTCCTGTTGTGTCACCAAGACAGGAAGTAAAGGGATGTCGCCGCCATACATTAATGTATTTTTTTGCCACCCCCGCTCTCTCTTTGTCCTGGTGACCAATCTTAGCGGGACTCAAAATGACGGGAGGGAATTCAAAACATTACCGTTGTCACCAGAACAAGAAAAGAGGAGAAATCTTGTCGTGGGGACACCGGCATCAGAGACAACTGTCACGTTGCTGGGGTTTGCCTTCGCTTCCTGTTGTGTCACCAGGACAGGAAGTAAAGGGACGTCTCCTACTTTGGACAAAGACAGCAAAGAAAAGAAAAAAAATCATGGTTTAAAAGCCTCCTCCATTTTTTTTTAATGCATTTTTGCCATCCCAGCTCTATATTTGTCCTGGTGACCGTCATTATTGAGACTGAAAGTGGTGCCGAGTCCAGAATGTGACTGTTGTCACCAGAACAGGAACAGAGGAGAAATCTTTTCATGGGGACACCGTCTTCAGAGAAAACTGTCACTTTGCTGGGATTTCCTCTCACTTCCTGTTGTGCCACCAGGACAGGAAGTAAAGGGACTTCTCCTCCATTGGAGAAAGACAGCAAATAAAAAAATAAATAAATAAATAAAATCATGGAGGTATTAACCCTTCCTGACCCAAAACTAACATTTTTGGCTTGAGATATGAAAGTAGAAATAAGGGCAATTTTTTTTTACCATTTAGGATAGAGTAAGGAAAGGTTATACCCCTGTCAGGTTCATTCCCTGGCATGAGGACACCCAGCATCATCTAGCTCTTTGCTCCCCAGCCTGACTGTCCCTGGCCCCACCCCCCTCTCATTCATTACATTTCAGTTCTTACAATCATGGAGGCTCAAGCGTCACAAGTGGGCGTTACCTAGGGCGGGACACGCATGCAGGTACAGCCTACCTAGGACCGCCCACTCCTCCGGACTAACATCCACCAATCAAGGCGGTTTGGTATTTGCATAACTCCTCCTAAGAGCCCGCCCACGGCTTGCCTCAGGACTGAGATAGGGGTATTGAGGCACACTTCTGCTTCTCTATACATGGCTGGTGGGAGGGGCTGGCGGGGTGCTGTACATGAAAGCATCATGGCCCCTCCCACCAGCCGTGATCTGCCTGCATTGCATAGAGAACCACAGAGACCCAGTGATGTCATCATTTATAATGAAAATGGGAAATTTTATTTAAAAATCTCTTTAGAATGTAGATAAAGGTGGAAGAAGAGACCAAGGAGGACAAAATAGAAGCAGATTCAACAAAAGATTAGGCTGAATATTCAGATTCTTCTGAATACCAGAGGCCTCAGCGGCGGGACCCAGAATCTGCCACGTGGCCCCAACCACCGGCTGCATTCAGTAGGGCTGGTAGAGGACAGAGCTCCACCAGGGATATCCAGGAGATCCGACCTGCTGCCGCTTCCAAGCAACTTTGACCCATCTACTCTCCCCGGGACTTCGGAAGATCTTTCCGATAAACGCGGAATTTTCGGATCATGGAGCTGCAGGGTGGACTTTGTCCCCGACTCTCGGTGACACCTTATCTCAGCAACAGCCGATATCACATGACATGAAGATGGCTCCACATCAGACCACACCGCACCGCTCCACTCCGCACCGCACCGCATCGCACCGCACTGCTCCACTCCTCCGCACCACACCGCACCGCATCACACCTCTCCACTCCACTCCTCCGCACCACACCGCACCGCATCGCACCACTCCACTCCACTCCTCCGCACCACACCGCACCGCATCGCACCACTCCACTCCACTCCTCCGCACCACACCGCACCGCATCACACCACTCCACTCCACCGCACTGCTCCACTCCACACCGCATCACACTTCTCCATTCCGCACCACTCCACACCGCACCGCATCACACCACACCGCTCCGCACCGCACTCCACTCCACAACACCGCACTGCTCCACTCCACTCCGCACCACTCCACACCGCATCGCACTGCACCACTCCACTCCACCGCACCGCTCCACACCGCACCGCATCACACCACACCGCTCCGCACCACTCCACCACACTGCTCCACTCCACACCGCACCGCATCACACCACACCACACCACACTGCTCCACTCCACATCGCATCACACCGCACCGCTCCACTCCACACCACACCGCTCCGCATTGCACCGCACCACTCCACTCCACCACACCGCATGGCTCCGCATCACACCACTCCACTCCGCACTGCTCCACACCGCACCACTCCACTCCACCACACGGCTCCGCATCACACCACACCGCTCCACTTCGCACCGCACCACATCACACCACACCGCTCTACTCCGCACCGCACCACTCCACTCCACCACACCGCACAGCTCTGCACACCACACCGCTCCACTTCGCACCGCATCACACCGCACCGCACCCGACCACCTGCTGCTCTCTATTGTGCTTTTCAAAGACTACATTTGAATTGTCTTGAAATGGTGCAAGTCAGATTAATGCACCCATATATATATATATATACACAGCATCTCACAAAAGTAAGTACACCCCTCACATTTTTGTAAATATTTTCATGTGACAACACTGAAGAAATGACACTTGTCTACAATGTAAAGTAGTGAGTGCACAGCTTGTATAACATTGTAAATTTGCTGTTCCCCTCAATATAACTCAACACACAGCCATTAATGTCTAAACCGCTGGCAGCAAAAGTGAGTACACCCCTAAGTGAAAATGTCCAAATTTGGTGGAAAAGTGTCAATATTTTGTGTGGCCACCATTATTTTCCAGCACTGCCTTAACCCTCTTGGGCATGGAGGTCACCAGAGCTTCACAGGTTGCCACTGGAGTCCTCTTCCCCCTCCTCCATGATGACATCACAGAGCTGGTGGATGGTGGAGACCTTGCGCTCCTCCACCTTCCATTTGAGGATGCCCCACAGATGCTCAATAGGGATTAGGTCTGGAGACATGCTTGGCCAGTCCATCACCTTTACCCTCAGCTTCTTTAGCAAGGCAGTGGTCATCTTGGAGGTGTGTTTGGGGTGGTTATCATGTTGGAATACTGCCCTGCGGCCCAGTCTCTGAAGGGAGGGGATCATACTCTGCTTCAGTATGTCACAGTACATGTTGGCATTCATGGTTCCCTCAATGATCTGTAGCTCCCCAGTGCCGGCAGCACTCATGCAGCCCCAGATCATGACACTCCCACCACCATGCTTGACTGTAGGCAAGACACACTTGTCTTTGTACTCCTCACCTGGTTGCTGCCACACAAACTTCACACCATCTGAACCAAATAAGTTTATCTTGGTCTCATCAGAACACAGGACATGGTTCCAGTAATCCATGTCCTTAGTCTGCTTGTCTTCAGCAAACTGTTTGCGGGCTTTCTTGTGTATCTTTTTTAGAAGGGGCTTCCTTCTGGGATGACAGCCATGCAGACCAATTTGATGCAGTGTGCGGTGTATGGTCTGAGCACTGACAGGCTGACCCCCCACCCCTTCAACCTCTGCAGAAATGCTGGCAGCACTCATACGTCTATTTCCCAAACACAACCTCTGGATATGACGCTGAGCACGTGACCTCAACTTCTTTGGCGAGGCCTGTTCTGAGTGGAACCTGTCCTGTTATACTGCTGTATGGTCTTGGCCACCGTGCTGCAGCTCAGTTTCAGGATCTTGGCAATCTTCTTATAGCCTAGGCCATCTTTATGTAGAGCAACCGTTTTTTTTTTCAGATCCTCAGAGAGTTCTTTGCCATGAGGTGCCATGTTGAACTTCCAGTGACCGGTATGAGAGAGTGAGAGCGATAACACCAAATTGAACACACCTGCTCCCCATTCACACCTGAGACCTTGGAACACTAACAAGTCACCTGACACCGGGGAGGGAAAATGGCTAATTGGGCCCAATTTGGACATTTTCACTTTAGGGGTGTACTCAGTTTTGTTGCCAGCGGTTTAGACATTAATGGTTGTGTGTTGAGTTATTTTGAGGGGACAGCAAATTTACACTGTTATACAAGCTGTACACTCACTACTTTACATTGTAGACAAGTGTCATTTCTTCAGCGTTGTCACATGAAAAGTTAGAATAAAATATTTTTAACAATGTTTACAAAAATGTGAGGAGTGTACTCACTTTTGTGAGATACTGTATATATTTTTTTTTGTTTAACGCTGGGAGACAGGGCCTCTTTAACAAGAGAATTAGGCTTGGAATGTCACTTATGTAGAAACTCATGCGATAGTAAAATAACATTGAAAATAATGACATAATAAAATAATAATATAGGAAATAATGATATAATAGAATAACAGGAAATTACGATCTTTTTTCTGCGCTTATGGAGACATCTAGTGGCCACTCCTAGCCACGCATCTCACCTCTTATTCTCCTGAGCTTAAGGAGACATCTAGTGGCCACTCCTAGAGATGCATCTCACCTCTCATTCTCCTCCTCTTATGGAGACATCTAGTTGCCATTCCTTGCGACGCATCTCTCCTCTTATTCTCCTGCTCTTATAGAGATATCTAGTGGCCACTCCTAGAGATGCAGCTCACCTCTTCTCCTGCTCTTATGCAGACCTCTAGTGGCCATTCCTAGTGACGCATCTCACATCTTCTGCTCTTATGGAGACATCTAGTGGCCATTCCTAGCGACGCATTTCGCCTCTTATTCTCCTGAGCTTATGTAGACATCTAGTGGCTACTCCTAGCTATGCATTTCGCCTCTTATTCTCCTGAGCTTATGTAGACATCTACAGTGCCTTGCGAAAGTATTCGGCCCCCTTGAACTTTTCAACCTTTTGCCACATTTCAGGCTTCAAACATAAAGATATAAAAATTTTATTTTTTGTGAAGAATCACCAACAAGTGGGACACAATTGTGAAGTGGAACGAAATCTATTGGATTTTTGAAACTTTTTTAATTAATAAAAAAATGAAAAGTGGGGCGTGCAAAATGATTCGGCCTCCTTGCGTTAATACTTTGTAGAGCCACCTTTTGCTGCGATTACAGCTGCAAGTCGCTTGGGGTATGTCTCTATCAGTTTTGCACATCGAGAGACTGAAATTCTTGCCCATTCTTCCTTGCAAAACAGCTCGAGCTCAGTGAGGTTGGATGGAGAGCGTTTGTGAACAGCAGTTTTCAGCTCTTTCCACAGATTCTCGATTGGATTCAGGTCTGGACTTTGACTTGGCCATTCCAACACCTGGATACGTTTATTTGTGAACCATTCCTTTGTAGATTTTGCTGTATGTTTGGGATCATTGTCTTGTTGGAAGATAAATCTCCGTCCCAGTTTCAGGTCTTTTGCAGACTCCAACAGGTTTTCATCCAGACTTGTCCTGTATTTGGCTGCATCCATCTTCCCCTCAATTTTAACCATCTTCCCTGTCCCTGCTGAAGAAAAGCAGGCCCAAACCATGATGCTGCCACCACCATGTGTGACAGTGGGGATGGTGTGTTGAGGGTGATGAGCTGTGTTGCTTTTACGCGAAACATATCATTTTGCATTGTGGGCAAAAAGTTGGATTTTGGTTTCATCTGACCAGAGCACCTTCTTCCACATGTTTGGTGTGTCTCCCAGGTGGCTTGTGGCAAACTTTAGACGAGACTTTTTATGGATATCTTTGAGAAATGTCTTTCTTCTTGCCACTCTTCCATAAAGGCCAGATTTGTGCAGTGTACGACTGATTGTTGTCCTATGGACAGACTCTCCCACCTCAGCTATAGTTCTCTGCAGTTCATCCAGAGTGATCATGGGCCTCTTGGCTGCATCTCTGATCAGTCTTCTCCTTGTCTGAGCTGAAAGTTTAGAGGGACGGCCAGGTCTTGGTAGATTTGCAGTGGTCTGATACTCCTTCCATTTCAAAATGATCGCTTGCACAGTGCTCCTTGGGATGTTTAAAGCTTGGGAAATCTTTTTGTATCCAAATCCGGCTTTAAACTTCTCCACAACAGTATTACGGACATGCCTGGTGTGTTCCTTGGTCTTCATGATGCTCTCTGCGCTTTCAACAGAACCCTGAGACTATCACAGAGCAGGTGCATTTATACAGAGACTTGATTACACACAGGTGGATTCTATTTATCACCATCAGTCATTTAGGACAACATTGGATCATTCAGAGATCCTCGCTGAACTTCTGGAGTGAGTTTGCTGCATTGAAAGTAAAGGGGCCGAATAATTTTGCACGCACCACTTTTCAGTTTTTTATTTGCTAAAAAAGTTTAAAATATCCAATAGATTTCATTCCACTTCACAATTGTGTCCCACTTGTTGGTGATTCTTCACAAAAAATTTAAATTTTATATCTTTATGTTTGAAGCCTGAAATGTGGCAAAAGGTTGAAAAGTTCAAGGGGGCCGAATACTTTCACAAGGCACTGTAGTGACCACTCCTAGCGACGCATTTCACCTCTTATTCTCCTGCGCTTATGGAGACATCTAGTGGCCACTCTTTTTTTTTTAAAGCCCATTGGCATGTGAAACACACCCAAAAACTCCACCCAGTGCCAAAAAAAGTGCACACACATAAAGAGGTGACACAAAACGTGCAACGGTTGTTACACTGATCCTCCATAGGAAGGACCTTACCCTGTTCCCCCGGGGGGGGGGGGGGGGGGCGCGTTAAGCTCCAAACTGAGGTACTTTACTTGGGTCCATCTGGCCGAAACCAGACGGACCCCCTTTCTCTGGAAGGTCTGCCGAAACAAACCCACCCAAGTACTCGGTGGGACTCTCCCAAAGGGAGACCCCATGAGAAAGTGCGAACCAAGCCAGAAGGCCTATGCCCACCACCTCCACAAGACTATCAGGGTAGGCCTGAGGACCCACATCCTACTCATCACACTGTGACAAACGTGCAAAGTCAAGCAAAAGTTTTTAAAAAAAGTGACAAACACAGGGGAAAAATAAATAGGAAAGTGGGGAGAAGGAAGAGGGAGAAGTGAAAGAGTGACCATTGTGCAATACAATGGCCGGCCCTTCGGCCAGGAATAAAAAATTTCCCCCGGTCCCAGCCAAAAGGCTCGGCCCTAGATGAAGTGTATGGTGAAGTGACCATGGTGCCATAAATCAAAATGACCCTCACTTACAGTGATTGTATGGCACCCCTGAACTGCCACTTTAGGGGCACATTCACCACAGGCCTTTCGTCCCAACCCTGACCAACAGCCCAGCCCCCACCCCAACCAGGAAGGCCTGTCGTCCTGAGAGCTTAGGGAGAGCCCTTGACCTCTAGGGCTCAACCATCACTCCTACCTAATTACATTCAGGAGATACTAACCACTCCCCCCCGGTAAAGAGGAGCCGGTGTTCTTTTCCGAATAACTGACCGGAGCTAGGTCCACACCAACCTAGGCCAGAAGGCCAAGGACTCGACCCTCTGGCCAGACCCAATGCAGCACCCGTCCTCACCAGGAGCACCCTTGCAGACGGCTTCAGACGCAACAACTGACTGGTCCCCAGTTTCTGTCGGGCAACCTGGTGTAGTCCCTGCTGAAACCGCCCTTCCAGGCACAATTACGCCATTGGATTTGCATAGCTCTCCCCTATGGGAGTAGCACCAACACAGCGCCCCTGCTGGCAACTGATAAGAACAGATCCCACACTTGATCTTAGCCAAAAGGTTGAGAATCCAGGGGGACTAGAGGAGATATCAGATATATACCGTGTTATATTACCACCCCGCTCATATCACACTGTGTGATATTACCACCCCCCCTCATATCACACTGTGTGATATTACCACCCCCCTCATATCACACTGTGTGATATTACCACCCCCCCTTCATATTACACTGTGTGATATTACCACCCCCCCCTCATATCACACTGTGTGATATTACCACCCCCCCCTCATATCACACTGTGTGATATTACCACCCCCCCTCATATCACACTGTGTGATATTACCACCCCCCCTTCATATTACACTGTGTGATATTACCACCCCCCCCCCTCATATTACACTGTGTGATATTACCACCCCCCCCCCCTTCATATTACACTGTGTGATATTACCACCCCCCTTATATCACATCATAACATCATATACTGATATCATCCAGGAGCACTAGAGGAGTATGTGTGTGTATATATATATATATATATATATATATATATATATATATATATATACTTACTGAATTTCAAAAAGGGGAAAGCGGTAACAAACCTCAGGGATTTTAAACAGTGTTGGGTATAGAGGTCAAAAACTCATCAATTGAAATTAAAATTAAATTATTTATTTAATACAGAGATAAAATCATGAGAAAAAAATGATATATATTTACATCCATATCACACACTATATATTTTTATAGCAAAGTCAAGCACAGCACTGCCAATCTCGACATGTTTCACTCAATAGAGTTTCTTCAGGAGATTGATGGTGTGCCTCTTTAACCACTTCAGCCCCGGAAGGATTTACCCCCTTTCCTGACCAGAGCACTTTTTGCGATTCGGCACTGCGTCACTTTAACTGACAATTGCGCGGTCGTGCGACGTGGCTCCCAAACAAAATTGACTTCCTTATTTCCCCACAAATGGAGATTTCTTTTGGTGGTATTTGATCACCTCTGCGGTTTTTATTTTTTGTGCTATAAACAAAAGCATAGCGACAATTATTACATTATTTTTACTTTTTCTATAATAAATATCTCCCAAAAATATATAAAAAAAATTTTTTTTCCCTCAGTTTAGGCCGATACGTATTCTTCTACATATATTTGGTAAAAAAAAAAAAAATCGCAATAAGCGTTTATTGATTGGTTTGCGCAAAAGTTATAGCGTCTACAAAATAGGGGATAGTTTTATGACATTTTTATTAATATTTTTTTTTTTCACTAGTAATGGCGGCAATCAGCGATTTTTATCGTGACTGCGACATTATTTACGGGTGCAGGGTGGTTGTGATTTTTTATTCTTAGTATCTAACCACTGGCTGACCGCTGTCGGCATATATACGTCGGCAGAATGGCAGGGCTGGGCAAAGTAACGTACCCGTTAGTAGCGACGTTTGGCGCCATTCCACGAGCGTATGCGGGCGTAACTTCATCTTTTACATTATGCAAAAACATTGGGCTAACTTTACTGTTTTTTTTTTTTAAGCACAAAACTGTTTTTCTTTTTTAAAAAAGCGTTCAAAAAATTGCTGCGCAAATACCGTGCAACGACCACCATTGTATTTTCCAGGGTCTTTGCTAAAAAAACATATATAATGTTTTGGGATTCTATGTAATTTTCTAGCAAATAAATGATGATTTTTACATGTAGGAGAGAAATGTCAGAATTGTCCTGGGTGCTCCAGAACGCCTGATGGCGCTCCCTGCATGTTGGGCCTCTGTATGTGGCCACACTGTGTAAAAGTCTCACACATGTGGTATCGCCGTACTCGGGAGTAATAGCAGAATGTGTTTTGGGGTGTAATTTGTGATATGCATATACTGTGTGTGAGAAATAAACTGATAATATGACAATTTTGTGAAAAAAAAAAAGGAAAAAAAATCTTGATTTTGCAAAGAATTGTGGGAAAAAAATACAAATTAAAAACTCACCATGCCTCTTATTAAATACCTTGGAATGTCTTCTTTCCAAAAAGGGGTCATTTGGGGGGTATTTGTACTTTTCTGGCATGTTAGGGTCTCAAGAATTGAAATAGGCCGTCAGTCCTTCAGATGTGATCAATTTTCAGATATTGGCACCATAGCTTGTGGACTCTATAACTTTCACAAAGACCAAATAATATCCACCAATTTGTACTTATTTTTACCAAAGATATGTAGTGGTATAAATTTTGGCCAAAATTTATGAAGAAAAATTACTAATCTGCTAAATTTTATAACAGAAACAAATAAAAATTCATTTTTTTTTTTTACAGAATTTTCTGTATTTTTTCTTTTATAGTACAAAAAAATAAAAAACCCAGAGGTGATTAAATACCACCAAAAGAAAGCTCTATTTGTGTGAAAAAAAGGATAAAAGTTTCATATGGGTACAGTGTTGCATGACTGAGTAATTGTCATTCAAAATGTGAGAGCACCGAAAGCTGAAAATTGGTCTGGTTATTAAGGGTGTTTAACTGCCCAGTGGTCAAGTGGCTAAATGGGCCGAGTGTACCAAGATAGTCCGCTGCTGCCTTCTGACTGTAGGCTTTCTGCCACCGAATGCAGGGTGTACCAATATGGGTGTCGCAGCACTTGTATCCTCAAGTTGCAAAATCCTCCAAGTTTGAACTGTTGTCTCTCATCATTCATTTATCATGCCAGCAATTGCCAATGGAATCAGTGCTGCATTTCAGTGCCATTGGATGCCCATCAGTTCCACCTATCCATGCCCATAAGTCCCACCCATAAGTGCCAGCCATCAGTGCTGCATATCAGTGCCCATCTGTGCTACTGTCACAAGACATTCAAAAAAAGTATCGGTATCGGCGAGCACTTGAAAAATAAAGTATGGGTACTTGTTCTCGGCCTTAAAAAAGTGGTATCGGTGCAACCCGAGTTGTAACATGACAAAATGTGGAATATTTCAAGGAATAGGAATACTTTTCCAAGGCACTGTAGCTGCAAAGTGCAATACTGAAACCTACGGAGTAAGACATGGGATGCCATTAAAGTTCATGTGCGTGTAAAGGCAGGTGTCCCAATACTTTTGGTAATATAGTGTAAAAAAAAAAAAGGGGGGGGGGGTTTATGATTTCCATGTATAAATATATATAAGAGGGGGCGCACTCTTTATGTCTGTAAAGTAACTTCCCTGCTGATTAGAAATCACTGAGCTGTTTTCTCCCCTGGAAGCAAGGTCAGAGATAATGTAGCCTATCGGTGAATTATACATGGAGTCTACACACCCCACAGACAAAGTCACCACAAAACATGCCGGGCTGATTTAATATTCTTTATTGTCATTAAAACTACAGTATCTGCTGTGTGACAATGGCACGTACAATGACAAATCTACATCATACTCTCACATCTTGTAACAAGTAATACAGTCGTACCCCCACCGGCTGGCTGCTGCATCATCGTACGGCCAGCACCAGGGGGCGCCACAGTCTTGGCAGAAGAGAGGTTATATAATTGTACATTACAACGTTGGCGGATGGGTTTCTTACATTTGTACAATACGAAGAGGGAGAGAGGTATGACATCCGTTCATCCAGTCAAGCCAGGTTTAAAGCCCGACTCCAGGCAAGACTTTGGATCAAGTGGAGAAGGAATTTGTGTCTCCGTTGAGAGGATTTCCCTCTACCTCCTGTACAGGTGACACCCTGTGTCTGGAGGTAGGAAGTAAGGGGAAATCATCCCATCAAAGACAAAAACATTGATAAAACACCTTTTTTTTTTTGTAGGCTAAGGAAATCTTGTAATTTAAGGAAAATATCCCCTTCACTTCCTTTCTTGGTGACACTTTGGGGTAGATTTACTATAACTGGTTGTTGCCTTTTAAAATGTCTTCATTTTATTGAATAGTCGCAGTGATCAAGCGCAGATTAAGTCAGTTAACAAGTTTCAGCCTATAAGGCCTTAGTCATAACCATGTGGTTATGACTAAGGCCTTACAGGCAGAAACCTGTCAACTGACAATCTGTGTTTTGTTCACTGTGGCTATTCAATAAAATGAAGACATTTTAAGAGCAACAATCAGAGTACGGATCATTATTTCTACATTACTCTACTCAGCCAGCGACTGTGGATCGAGCCCCTGGGAGCTCTGCTATCTATGTGGTGTATGGGTAGTAGCACTGACTTTTCTGTTTATACTTAGCACTCAGAATCTGGTGCAGCTGTGCATGGTGGCCAATCAGCTTGTTCAGTTAAGCTTCGACAATAAAACCCAGAAGCTGTTTGGTTTCAAAGCACAGCTGCGCCAGATTTTGCAGGCTCTAGTTTTAGTAAAGCTCCCCCTATGGATCAGAGTGTGACATGGCATCACCAAGACAGGAATAGCAAGAAATCTCTCCTTCATGAACACGGACAAGCAAGTCCAATTGGGTTTACCCCTTCCCCAAGTTTTGACCGAAATTGGCCTTTCATTTGATGAAGGTTGAGAAAGGAACCCCCTCCTTGACTGTTCTATCCTTCCAATGAGGATAAACTGCAAATTCTGCTTCTGAATGCAAATCTCAAACCCCCTATATAGTGCAAAAAAAATAAAAAATTCAAAAAAACTATAACAATTTGCCTTTTCCAGAGCCTCCGCTGTAACAGAAAAAAAATGAAGTCTCTTGCACCGAATTATGGCACATGGAGTCAGTCACTGTAACTTTCCTCCTAAAAAAGGTGCTTGTCCCCATCTTCTCCAATAATAAATACTATCTTATAGTCCATCTCTGCTGGATACAACGAGGCCCGCATAGTCCTTCTAATATGAAAAAAAAAAAAAATACCTGCACTAAAGCATTAAAAAAATAAAACAAAAAAAAAAATAAACATGGCTTAATAAAAATAACGATTGATGCTTAAGACAGAATTATTATAATTTTTTTTAAATAGGAAAAATAAAAAAAAAATACATATGATATTGCAAAGCGATAAAAAATGAAATGTGCAGAGTCTGTACGTTGGGCATGTTGTTGTTGTTCGCACGGAGAGAGGCGATGCCGCGTACCTAAAGAATAACAAAAGGTTTTCCAGAATCCGTTCTTCCTTTGCTGTTCAGCGTCACAATGGAGGGTTGGCCGTCTGTGATCTATTGCCTTAACAGTCACATAAGTATCACACCAGAGCAGCCTTACTCAACCAGAGTCCCTTCAGTAAGGGATGCTTGAGAAATGAGCATTTTCTCCCTGTCAGACCCCAAAGAGGCCCTTCTCCAATGACCAACGAAGTAAGAGGGCCCTTCTTCACTGGCCAACAAAGTAAAGGATCCTTCTCCTTCTGACCACCAATCTAAGGCATCCATGGACTACCATTATAAGGAAGCCTTCTTTTCTGACAGCCAATGTAAAACAGGCCTACACCCCTGAGCAAGAATGACAACCAATCTAGGGGAGCCCTTTTCCACTGACTCGCAATGTAAGGGGGCCTTCATTATTAACCGCCAATGTAAGGGGGAATTCACTAACCACTAATGCAAAGGGGACCTTTCTTCACTGATCACCAATGTAAGGGATTCTTCTTCCCCGGAGTACCGATCTAAGGGGCCCTTTTCCACTGACAACTAATGTAAGGGGGACCTTTTGCACTAACAACCATTGTGAGGGGGCCCTTCACTGATCATCAATGTAAGAAAAAAAGGAAAGGTTAGGGTTGTAAGGGGTGCTTCCGGCATTGACTGCCAATCTAGGGGGCCCTTCTCCACTGACAGCCAATGTAAGGAGACCCTCTTCGCTGACAGCCAATGTAAGGAGACCCTCTTCGCTGACAGCCAATGTAAGGAGGCCCTCTTTGCTGACAGCCAATGTAAGGAGGCCCTCTTCGCTGACAGCCAATGTAAGGAGGCCCTCTTCGCTGACAGCCAATGTAAGGAGGCCCTCTTCGCTGACAGCCAATGTAAGGAGGCCCTCTTCGCTGACAGCCAATGTAAGGAGGCCCTCTTCGCTGACAGCCAATGTAAGGAGGCCCTCTTCGCTGACAGCCAATGTAAGGAGGCTCTCTTCGCTGACAGCCAACATAAGGAGGCCTTCTTCACTGAAACCAACGTAAAGAGGCCTTCTTCACCGACAACTAACGTAAGGATGCCTTCTTCACCGACAACCAATGTAAAGAGGCCTTCTTCACTGACAACCAATGTAAGGAGGCCTCCTTCACTGACCACCGACGTAAGGAGGCCTTCTTCACTGACAACCAACATAAGGAGGCCTTCTTCACTGACAACCAACATAAGGAGGCCTTGTTCACTGACAACCAATGCAAGGAGGCCTCCTTCACTGACAACCAATGTAATAAGGCCTTCTTCAGTGACAACCAATGTAAGGGGGCCTTCTTTGCTGAGAACCAATGTAAGGGGGCTCTTCTTTATAAATCACTAATGTAGAGAGGGGGGGGGGACTACATTTATAACCAATGTAAAGAGGCGCACTATACTGACCACCAATGTAAGGGGGACATCTGACCACCAGTGCAAGAGGGTGCTTCTCCACTGACCACCAATGTGATGGAAAACTTGTATAGACTAGCACTGGGTGTCAAATACACAGAGAATGCCAAATTCCTCCTTTTTTTCTTCGCAAATCTTAATTTACTGTTTATGTTAATGTACCGTGAGCTGTAGTAATAGTAATTATTAGAAGAGGTTCCCTGAGACCTGAAAGTTATTTCAAGGATTCCTCCATTTTAAAAAGGTTGAGAAAGGCTGCGCTAGAGGAACAAAGTGTAATTGTACGCCCATGAGATCCAAACCCGACCACCTTCAATCTAAAACCAGAAATCTCGCACCGTATACACCTGCGAGTTCCAGAACTTGACCGTTCCAATCAGTCTGTCCCCAAAATCTTGCACCTTGTACACCTGTGAGTTCCAGAACCAGACCATCCTCAGTCTGTCCCAGAAATCTCACCCCTTTAAGAGCCAACAGAGTCCTTTCTATATAAATATCTTATTTACAATACACCGGAGAGACTTATGTGTTCATCTGTGGTGTCTGCAACTAAAAAATAAATATTCTGCTCGCTTATCGCCTTCCCTTCCGTTCTGAGGGCAGCCACCGAGCGAGGATCGGAATAATTGGCACATACTAATAGATGAAGATTTTGTGGCTCAGCTTCCCTCCTCAGTGGAACGGATTTCCGATTTCAATTTGACAAACTCCCGGGCCACCTCGTCGTTGGTCCGCTGGGAAAGAATGCGCAGAATTGTCAGTCCCGTGTCATCCATATGGATGCGGCGGCCCAGTGGGCACCAGCAGGCACAGCTGGCTTTGTCTACGATGTCACGTAGCTGAATGACAGAGATTCCCAGCACGTGGTCCTCCCTGGCAAAGCAATAGTCCTTCACGCAGACCTGCAGCTCGTAACACTCCGGACCATCCTCATTGCCCAGAATACTAAAGGAAAAGATAAAAATAATAAGGTCAATATAAATCCATAATGCTACTGTAAGCTATTGGAAGTCATGAACAGCCATAGACAAAAACATAGACATCCCTAGGCAGCTAGACAAGAGTATAGGTATCCCTAGGCAGCTAAACAAGAGTATTGGCATCTCTAGGCAGATAGACAAGGGTATAGCCAACCCTAGGCAGCTAGACAAGAGTATTGGCATCCCTAAGCAGGTAGACAAGAGTATGGGCATCCCTAGGCAGGTAGACAAGAGTATGGGCATCCCTAGGCAGGTAGACAAGAGTATGGCAATCCTAGGCAGGTAGACAAGAGTATGGGCATCGATAGGCAGGTAGACAAGAGAATGGGCATCAATAGGCAGGTAGACAAGAGTATGGGCATCCCTGGTCAGCTAAACAAGTGTATAGACATCCCTAAGCAGGTGGACAAGAGCACAGGCATCCCTAAATACAAGAGTTTAGGTAAACCTGGGTAGATGAACAAAAATATAGGCACCCCTAAAGAGATTGCTATTTTTATTAAAGCGGTAGTAAACCTCGCTTGGTAATTTTTACCTACAAGTAAGCTTATAATAAGGCTTACCTGTAGGTAAAATGAAAATCTCCTAAACGTGCACCGTTTAGGAGATATTCACCTTGGTTGCAGCCTGTTACGTCACCGGTGTATGTGGTCTGAAGGTCCGGCAAGCCTTGCCAGACCTTTGTGCAAGAACCGAGGAACATCATCGTGGCTCCAGCCAATCACATAGTCGGAGCGCTCGAACCCGGAAGTAAGACCGGGGGAAGATGTCAGCCCTCTCAGCAGTATTTCATAATGTGCTAGTATGTGATGCATACTAGCTTATTATGCCATTGCCTTGCAGGTGTTTTTTTTATTTTTACAACAGCCGCGGTTTACAACCGCTTTAAAGAGACATTGTCACTTTGCCCACACAGTCTCTAAATACATCACTTTGTGACCCACTCAAACCTATCCACTACCAATGCCTGCTCCAACTCCTGGTTATGAGGGAGCATGTGACCTATTCCCATAATGCCCTACTTGGGCCTTAGGTGAGAAATGCCTGGCCCAAAAAGTGTCACGTGAGGAGGATGTTATCAACACTGTTTAAGCTCTAATGGCATTCCACAGATCTTGCGCACTGTTTAAATTATGAAGGAAGCGAATGATGTAAGGAGGTCAGTGTAGGTGGATCAAGGGTGGAGTTTTGTTACAAAGTTCACCTTGCTAGATGCTGGGGCAGTAAACCCCATGACAGACCCTTCTATCTCATGGGGACTCTTCCAAAACCTCTGAGCCGAGTTTCCCAAGTTTGCAAACCTGCTGTGTCCATTACGAGGGGCTTCCACCACCCTTGCTTTGAGTTTCCAGGTCTCTACACATGCTGTGCCCATTATGAGGGGTTCTCCCCATCCCTGGACTGATTTCCAGGTCTGTACACCTACTGTGCCCATTATGAGGAACTAGCATCAATCGTGCACTGAGTTTCTAGTCCTGTATACCTGCTGTACCCATTATGATGGGATTCCATTAGACCTGCTGGATTTTCATTCAGTGTATGGAGAATGTAACATTAAGAGCTGGAACATTATTAAAGGTGGTCAGTAAAACCCCAAACTCAGAGGTGGATAGATACAGTGTGATGAATTATGGCAGGAAGTTCTCAGCCAAGCTGGTCACATCTACAGTATATCAGATTTGATTAAAACATTTCTTGAGATAATAGAGAATACATCAGGGGAGGGAGACACCATCCTTAGGCTTTGTATAAATTTGTGAAAAAGTTAAAATGTAGATGTCCTGCCAATGTATTCTTCAAGAACAATTAAATCTAGTGGGTTATTCAACTTGCCAGCATTTTTTTTCCTAAATGTGTTGTGAATGGAGTTTTCCTTCAAGCCCCGTAGAGTTGAGGTAGGATTCAGGAGGTGGTATAAAGAACACCGAGGAGTAATACCATCTATTATTATCTACCAACATAAATAAGCCATGGTAGAGGGCATGGCAGGGAGACTACACCCCTACATATACCACCATGGCCACCACACATACTTGAGCATATTTTCCCCAGCACTCACAAGTGGAAGGTCTCGTTGTATTTGGGAGCCCAGTTGTTGCTCTTGGACTTGGTGGTGAACTTCCTCTTCTTGTCGCTCAGATGAGGTCCAATCACAGTGGCCTCCACGAAGGGTCGGAACATACCAGTCGTCTGCCACTTGAGGTCATTCGCGGCCACCACTGCCAGGGAAAGCACAGAGTGATATAAGGAGACAGCGCCACCACAGGTTATCAGAGGTACTGCACTCAATCAACCGATACCCTACTTTTTTGTTTTAGAAATAAGGCCAAATAGCGATTGAAATTTTATGTTCCAAGGAAAATATGGCTCAGGCCAAAGAATACTTGGGTGCAGCTGGGGCTGGCTTGGATGTGTCTCTTTGCCTGTTTGTGGATGGGGGAAGCTCACAAAGAGATTTGCATGAACTTAAATTAGACATATATAGGGAGGGTGGGGTCTATCTATGGTCCAAAATGTAAACACTGCAACTAAATAAAGGGGGGTTAAAACTGTATTAAAACTTGGAGCATTATCATTGCCTTACCTTTAACAGTCACCTTCTGCTCGCCGGTTCCTGGATGAGTGAACAGGTCAATCTGTATGGACACCTCTCCCACTGAGTCATCTACACCAGAGCCTGGGATAGACAGACAGACAGAATGCAACAGTCAATTACTAGGAGTGATTTCCCCTAGGGAAAGTGTTATTGGGCAATGTTCGTGTGAGGTGTACATGTTCCTCTACTACCAGGAGAACAATGCTGACCTTGGCTGGGCACGTTGTGAAATGTGCCCCACAATCTTCTGCCCATTCATCTCCTATCCCCAAAACTCCTCCATAATTGGCATACTATCAAGCACCTAATGAACTTTTTCAGGAGCTAAACCCTTCCCCCTACTCACGAAAAGGGCTGCTCAGTGATTTGGAGCCCTCTGTTAAAAACTTCTAAAAGGTAAGCTGAAAGCTGTGTGACCCAAACCCATAACACAACAGGTAACCTCCTTGAGCAACTGGTCTCCAACACAGATGATTTCAGTTAAGGGCTTAGTCTTCCTACAGCCCTCTGCTATATAGGTGACATGAAGTTTTCCAACAGCATCAGGTGGGGCCTTTGCTTCCCAATGTCTCAGAAACATTATTTGATGGAGGGGGCAATCTGCCCCCCTAACCCCCCACCCCCTCAAGATATACCTCTTTTTTTAAATGTAAGTCTGAATTTTCAGTCAGCAGCTCTTGTGCAACCTTTAAAGGGCCATCTGCTGGTGCTCTTCTCTTCAGGTCTCTGCTGTCAAATTTTTTCATAAATAACAAGTGGATAAACAAGCAGCTCTGTCCATCTAGCCAAAGTCAAGGGCATAGGTCTCCAAACTTTTTTTTAAAAAGGGCCAGTTTACTGTGGTTTAGACTTTCAGGGGGGCCTGAACGTGGCTAATGGGAGTAGAAAACTAGACTTTTCCCCAACAGCAATGCCTCATGCTTGGTGGTCAAAAGGAGGATTTCCCCATTCTTTGTTGTCAGTGGATGGAATGGTGCCTCATTGTTGGTGTCAGTGGGAAGAATAGTTCCCCAAGGGCCATATAAAGGCGAGCAAGGGGCCGTGGGTAGCAGTTTGGAGACCACTGATCTAGAGAACGGTGTTGAGAAGACCAAACATATCTGTTCCTCCTTTCTGCAACTATTCTCTTTTATCAATATCTTTTAGTAGATGACCGAACACTATGGACCACACATGTTCAAGAGCCAAGATCACCCTGCCAATAGGAGTCCTCCATTTATTTTCTATCCAGACTTGGTGCCATGAAGGGAAGGAAGCGGATTTGTTGTTTCTTCTTAAAGATACATGATGTCCATTTTGGTTGACCCATGGTGGTCTTCAATAACCTCTTTTGGATAGGCTCAACCTGTAAATGGGCACCACTACTAAGCACCACCACTGCAATACTGACAATATTTCTTGCCCCAAAGGATTCAATTCATAAGATCATAAGCACCAAATCTCATGTTTCAATTACAGGAAGATGAAGGTATAATACCCAAGCGGCCTTCTGTGTCTCCCAAGAACTCTGAAGGTGAAATCTCCACAGTGATTAGCATTGCCACTTGTGCAAAGTAGTTTTCACATTTCCTATGCTAGTGAGAATGAGCTACTCCAATACTGGGCCCAATGTGGAGATGGAACCAGGGAATGTAAGATCTCCTCACTGAAATCACAGTTATAAGAAGCCAACCAGGAACTAAATCCCCCAATGATGACTTATAAGAAATGTATCAGATCTGGATGGGTCTACACTATGGGAAATGGAGTCTACTCCACTATAAGAGGGTGGAGCTGGAATCTAGGGGTATTACAGGTAAGGTGGTGTGAACTACAAGGATAACTGCTAAACATACCCTCCTTGGGAGGAACGTCCTCGTTAGCTGTATACCTAATACCCTTCCCATCATGCACTGAGACACGAGAGACGGCAGGTAGAGAGAGAGGAAGAGACGATTATACAGACATGAAGCAGGAGCAAACACAGTATACACATAACACTCTAATGCTGAGCAACAAAGAACAGCTTGTACAGTATAGGCCAGAGATCACAAAGTGCCAAGGTTGTATAATTGATTAATGAAGACATCAAAAGAAACCTGAATGTTAGGAAAGAAAAAAAAAAAAACAGCTATGGCCGCTGCTTCACCCAGCACTAGGTCTTCAGTGTTCTGTCATGTATGGTCCTCCAGAGAATTAGCAATAGAATTAAATATTAAGTGATTAGGATTTATGTGTCTCTTCGTCTTAATGGGTCAGTCTATATAAAGTGAAATTTCAGATTTTTCAGAGTTATCCAATCTGACTGTCTCTTCCATATCTTAGGGATTCACTTGCTGAGACTTCTGTACTCTGTTCCCAGGTCTGTACACCTGCTGTGCCCATTATGAGGGGTTTTCACCATCCCTGTACTGAGTTCCTAGGTCTGTACACCTGCTGTGCCCATTATGAGGGGTTTTCACCATCCCTGTACTGAGTTCCTGGGTCTGTACACCTGCTGTGCCCATTATGAGGGGTTTTCACCATCCCTGTACTGAGTTCCTAGGTCTGTACACCTGCTGTGCCCATTATGAGGGGTTTTCACCATCCCTGTACTGAGTTCCTAGGTCTGTACACCTGCTGTGCCCAATATGAGGGGTTTTCACCATCCCTGTACTGATTTCCTAGGTCTGTACACCTGCTGTGCCCATTATGAGGGGTTTTCACCATCCCTGTACTGATTTCCTAGGTCTGTACACCTGCTGTGCCCATTATGAGGGGTTTTCACCATCCCTGTACTGAGTTCCTAGGTCTGTACACCTGCTGTGCCCAATATGAGGGGTTTTCACCATCCCTGTACTGATTTCCTAGGTCTGTACACCTGCTGTGCCCATTATGAGGGGTTTTCACAATTCCTGCACTGAGTTCCTCT
>NW_027507790.1:270180072-270205072 GCF_037356315.1 Lithobates pipiens | reverse complement strand
AAATATAGAAAGAATATTATACTTGACTGCTGCCCTTCTGCTGCAGTCTGCTAATCATTCACAACTCACTTGTTCCACAAAGCTCTTTATCAGGACTGGTAACTTGGTCTGTCTAGGGTGCTACGGTACATAGGCTTGGGTGCGGTACAGTCTGCTGTTCTGTAAGGACCGCTATCGGTCCACAATACATAGGGTTGCCGTGCACTACTGCTGACCGCTGCCCTATACTGCAGCAGTCCTTCATTGGTATAGGGACTGACGTACAGTCTGCTAATCACTAACACACAACCTGCTTGGTCCACAAAAGTTCTTATAAGGACTGGTAACTTGGTATAGGGTGCTACGGTACATAGGCCTGAGTGCGTTACAGTCTGCTGTTCTGTAAGGACCGCTATCGGTCCACAATACATAGGGTTGCCGTGCACTACTGCTGACCGCTGCCCTATACTGCAGCAGTCCTTCAGCGGTATAGGGACTGACGCACAGTCTGCTAAACACTAACACACAACCTGCTTGGTCCACAAAAGTTTTTATAAGGACTGGTAACTTGGTATAGGGTGCTACGGTACATAGGCCTGAGTGCAGTACAGTCTGCTGTTCTGTAAGGACCGCTATCGGTCCACAATACATAGGGTTGCCGTGCACTACTGCTGACCGCTGCCCTATACTGCAGCAGTCCTTCATTGGTATAGGGACTGACGTACAGTCTGCTAATCACTAACACACAACCTGCTTGGTCCACAAAAGTTCTTATAAGGACTGGTAACTTGGTATAGGGTGCTACGGTACATAGGCCTGAGTGCGTTACAGTCTGCTGTTCTGTAAGGACCGCTATCGGTCCACAATACATAGGGTTGCCGTGCACTACTGCTGACCGCTGCCCTATACTGCAGCAGTCCTTCATTGGTATAGGGACTGACGTACAGTCTGCTAATCACTAACACACAACCTGCTTGTTCCACAAAAGTTCTTATAAGGACTGGTAACTTGGTATAGGGTGCTACGGTACATAGGCCTGAGTGCGTTACAGTCTGCTGTTCTGTAAGGACCGCTATCGGTCCACAATACATAGGGTTGCCGTGCACTACTGCTGACCGCTGCCCTATACTGCAGCAGTCCTTCATTGGTATAGGGACTGACGTACAGTCTGCTAATCACTAACACACAACCTGCTTGGTCCACAAAAGTTCTTATAAGGACTGGTAACTTGGTATAGGGTGCTACGGTACATAGGCCTGAGTGCGTTACAGTCTGCTGTTCTGTAAGGACCGCTATCGGTCCACAATACATAGGGTTGCCGTGCACTACTGCTGACCGCTGCCCTATACTGCAGCAGTCCTTCAGCGGTATAGGGACTGACGCACAGTCTGCTAAACACTAACACACAACCTGCTTGGTCCACAAAAGTTTTTATAAGGACTGGTAACTTGGTATAGGGTGCTACGGTACATAGGCCTGAGTGCGTTACAGTCTGCTGTTCTGTAAGGACCGCTATCGGTCCACAATACATAGGGTTGCCGTGCACTACTGCTGACCGCTGCCCTATACTGCAGCAGTCCTTCATTGGTATAGGGACTGACGTACAGTCTGCTAATCACTAACACACAACCTGCTTGGTCCACAAAAGTTCTTATAAGGACTGGTAACTTGGTATAGGGTGCTACGGTACATAGGCCTGAGTGCAGTACAGTCTGCTGTTCTGTAAGGACCGCTATCGGTCCACAATACATAGGGTTGCCGTGCACTACTGCTGACCGCTGCCCTATACTGCAGCAGTCCTTCAGCGGTATAGGGACTGACGCACAGTCTGCTAAACACTAACACACAACCTGCTTGGTCCACAAAAGTTTTTATAAGGACTGGTAACTTGGTATAGGGTGCTACGGTACATAGGCCTGAGTGCAGTACAGTCTGCTGTTCTGTAAGGACCGCTATCGGTCCACAATACATAGGGTTGCCGTGCACTACTGCTGACCGCTGCCCTATACTGCAGCAGTCCTTCATTGGTATAGGGACTGACGTACAGTCTGCTAATCACTAACACACAACCTGCTTGTTCCACAAAAGTTCTTATAAGGACTGGTAACTTGGTATAGGGTGCTACGGTACATAGGCTTGAGTGCGGTACAGTCTGCTGTTCTGTAAGGACCGCTATCGGTCCACAATAGATAGGGTTGACGTGCACCACTGCTGACCGCTGCCCTATACTGCAGCAGTCCTTCAGCGGTATAGGGACTGACGCACAGTCTGCTAAACACTAACACACAACCTGCTTGGTCCACAAAAGTTTTTATAAGGACTGGTAACTTGGTATAGGGTGCTACGGTACATAGGCCTGAGTGCGTTACAGTCTGCTGTTCTGTAAGGACCGCTATCGGTCCACAATACATAGGGTTGCCGTGCACTACTGCTGACCGCTGCCCTATACTGCAGCAGTCCTTCATTGGTATAGGGACTGACGTACAGTCTGCTAATCACTAACACACAACCTGCTTGGTCCACAAAAGTTCTTATAAGGACTGGTAACTTGGTATAGGGTGCTACGGTACATAGGCCTGAGTGCGTTACAGTCTGCTGTTCTGTAAGGACCGCTATCGGTCCACAATACATAGGGTTGCCGTGCACTACTGCTGACCGCTGCCCTATACTGCAGCAGTCCTTCAGCGGTATAGGGACTGACGCACAGTCTGCTAAACACTAACACACAACCTGCTTGGTCCACAAAAGTTCTTATAAGGACTGGTAACTTGGTATAGGGTGCTACGGTACATAGGCTTGAGTGCGGTACAGTCTGCTGTTCTGTAAGGACCGCTATCGGTCCACAATAGATAGGGTTGACGTGCACCACTGCTGACCGCTGCCCTATACTGCAGCAGTCCTTCAGCGGTATAGGGACTGACGTACAGTCTGCTAAACACTAATACACAACCTGCTTGGTCCACAAAAGTTCTTATAAGGACTGGTAACTTGGTATAGGGTGCTACGGTACATAGGCTTGAGTGCGGTACAGTCTGCTGTTCTGTAAGGACCGCTATAGGTCCACAATAGATAGGGTTGACGTGCACCACTGCTGACCGCTCACCTATACTGCAGCAGTCCTTCAGCGGTATAGGGACTAAGAGTTTTGTCACAGGGTCATTTAAAAAATGACATGCAGAGGAAGAGGCAGGCCCTTCCGCAGGGGTGGTAGGGGTAGGGCAGGAGCAACAGGCTTGAGCCAAAGTGGGAAGTTGCAGAAGGTGCGTTCAATTACTTTAAAGGATGCACCAGACTTGGTTGAGTGGCTCGCTCAGCCTTACTCTTCTGCACCCTCCTCATCCTCTCGATCTGCACCCTCTTCTTCACTCTCTGCTATGTGCACCCCCAAAGACACTACCACCAACAACACGACCACCACCACCACCACCACATACCTTCCGCTTGAGTCACTGGAATTATTTTCCGATCCATATCAAGAGGACATTTCTGATGCGCAGCCACTCTTGGTATTGGATCAGGAAGAGGAGGTAGCAACAAGCGCTACTCAGCAGTCTGACGCCAGTACCCAGATCAGCCCAAGGAGGAGGTTGGTCCCCGGTGTTGCTGCCTACTCTACTTATAGCGGTGGGGAAGGTGACGTTGATGATGACGTGTCTAGTGATGTCACGTGGGTGCCCACAAGAGAGGAAGAGGAGGGGAGTTCAGAGGGAGATATGGACCAGCAGATAGGGAGGAGAAGCAGCAATGACTTACATTGCACAGCAGGGACAAAGCAGACTGCAAATGTATCAGGAGCGAGTCATCGACCATGTACGGTCACATCTGGCGCTCCCAGGACACCGGCACATGGCTCCGCAGTGTGGGCTTTTTTTAACGTGTCCGCTGCTGACAATAGCGTTGCCATCTGCAATCTTTGCAGTCAACGCGTTAGTCGCGGTAAGCCCAATACTCACCTAGGGACGACCGCCTTAAGAAGGCACATGAGCAGCCATCACCGAGCCCAGTGGGAGCAACGGAACACACAAAGCCACACTGCAGGCTCTCACCGTCCAGCCTCGTCTTCTACTTCTCCTTCTCCTCTCTCCTCACAATTGTCCTCCACTCCACCTTCCATCACGCCAAGCTCACATTTTTCTGCAAAAAGGCAGGCTTCCGTGGGCCTAATGTTTGAGCGTAAAAAAATGATGACGCCGGATAACCCTCTTGCCCAACGGTTGGCGGCTGGCTTGTCAGAACTCATAGCCCGCCAACTACTGCCATATAAACTGGTGGACTCGGAGGCCTTTCGCAAATTTGTGGCCATTGGAACACCACAATGGAAGGTCCCAGGAAGGAAGTATTTCTCAGAGAAGGGCATCCCAGAGCTATATGGCCATGTTCAGCGGCAAGTGAATGTATCTCTGGCACACAGTGTCGGTGCCAAGATACATCTGACCACAGACACGTGGTCTAGCAAACACGGGCAGGGAAGGTATATCAGTTTTACTGCCCACTGGGTGAACCTTCTGACGGCCGTCAAGCATGTAACCCGTGGCACCCGTGTAGATTTGGTTTTACCGCCACGGATTGCATGCAGGCCTGACTCTTCTTCTCCTCCTCCTACTCCATCCTCCTCCCTCTCCTCCTCAGCTGCCTCCTCCTTTTCCGCTGCTAGCGTCTCTTCCACTGCACCGCCCAAGCTCCCCAGAACCTATTCCACATGCCAGGTGAGACGTTGCCATGCCGTGCTGCGTCTGTTGTGCCTGGAAGCAAAGAGCCACACTGGCCCGGCACTCCTTTCAGCTTTGCGTTCACAGGCAGATGAGTGGCTAACACCGCTCAATTTGACAGTTGGTAAAGTGGTGTGTGACAACGGTGCCAATCTGCTTAGCGCATTGAAACAGGGCAAAATCACGCACGTGCCGTGCATGGCACACGTCTTAAACTTGGTCGTGCAGCGATTCCTTGTCAAATACCCTGGGGTCCAGGACATCTTGCGGCAGGCAAGGAAAATCTCGGCCCATTTCAGAAGATCTTACACGGCCATGGCTCGCCTTGCTGACATTCAGCGGCGACACCATCTGCCGGTCAGACGTCTTATTTGCGATTGCCCGACGCGATGGAACTCAACCTTCTATATGCTTGATAGGCTGCTCCAGCAGAAACGTGCAGTTAACGTCTACCTGTATGAACTCTGCGAAAGAAACGGTTCTGGGGAGCTGGGTTTTTTTTCACCGCGCCAGTGGCTGCTCATGCGCGACACATGCAGACTTCTGCGGCCATTTGAGGAGATCACCAAACTGGTCAGTCGCAGCCATGGCGCCATCAGTGACATGGTACCTTATGCCTTCTTTCTGGAGCGTGCATTGCGTCGTGTCATTGATCAGGCTGTGGAGGAGCAGGAGCGGGAAGATGAGGAAGTCGCAATGCTGGATGAATTCCCAGGGGGGGCTACTCTATCTGAGACAAGTCAACAACAGGAGTCTGATGAGGAGTCAGAGGAGGATGGTGCCGGGGCGGATGAGCAGGAGCAAGAAGAGCATGCTTTAAACCTTTCTGGGATCCCTGTTGTGCGAGGATGGGGAGAGGAGAATGAAGAGGACGACATTATCCTGGATGATGAGCAGGAGCCAGGCCACCACACCGCTTCCACTTTAGTGCAAATGGGGGCCTTCATGCTCCAGTGTTTTAATAGGGACCCCCGTATAAAAAGCATGAGGGTCAAGGACCAGTACTGGGTGGCAACGTACTTAGACCCCCGGTACAAACACAAAATGGCGGAAATGTTACCGCCGTCGCAGAGGGCTGTCAGAATGCAGCACTTCCAGGCCTTGCTTCGAGAAATGCTGCATTCTGCTTTTGCGTGCGCTGGCAGAGGAGCAATTCCCACTCCCAGAGAAGGATTTGCGGGTACCAATCCAACAGCGCCTGCAAGAAGAGGCCGGTTTGAAGATGTGTTGGTGACTTCGGATATGAGGTCATTCTTTCAGCCGACCCATCGACAGGTGTCATCCGGATCCAGCATCAGGGAACGCCTAGACCGTCAGGTGTCCGACTACATTGGGTTAACGGCCGATGTGGACGCTCTGAGGAGTGATGAACCCCTAGACTACTGGGTGGGCAGGCTTGACCTCTGGCCAGAGCTTGCCCAATTTGCAATCGAACTGTTGGCTTGCCCCTCATCCAGTGTCCTGTCCGAAAGGACGTTCAGCGCAGCAGGGGGGATTGTGACCGATAAGCGTACTCGCCTAGCTCACCACAGTGTTAACTACCTCACATTTCTAAAAATGAATGAGGCATGGATCTCGGAGGAATTCAACACATGTGATCAGTAGACCATGTATATGTCTATAAACAATTTTTGGAATCAAGCACACAGACCTTCTTAATTCATTTGGCTCACTTCCCTGACCCAAAAAAGCACACCGTACTATATGCCCCTACCCTCCTCTTTGAAGAGGTTGAGCGGTGTCATATTTCTACTGGGGCTGCTTATTATGAGGGGTTCCCACCATCCCTGTGCTGTGCTGACTTCCTCCTGGGTGTTCTTATTATGAGGGGCTCCCACCATCCCTGTGCTGTGCTGACTTCCTCCTGGGGGTTCTTATTATGAGGGGATCACACCATCCCTGTGCTGTGCTGACTTCCTCCTGGGGCTGCTTACGGTGCTGCTGTCAGCGCTGTATGTCACGGAGCTGCTGTCAGCGCTGTATGTCACGGAGCTGCTGTCAGCGCTGTATGTCACGGAGCTGCTGTCAGCGCTGTATGTCACGGAGCTGCTGTCAGCGCTGTATGTCACGGAGCTGCTGTCAGCGCTGTATGTCACGGAGCTGCTGTCAGCGCTGTATGTCACGGAGCTGCTGTCAGCGCTGTATGTCACGGAGCTGCTGTCAGCGCTGTATGTCACGGAGCTGCTGTCAGCGCTGTATGTCACGGAGCTGCTGTCAGCGCTGTATGTCACGGTGCTGCTGTCAGCGCTGTATGTCACGGAGCTGCTGTCAGCGCTGTATGTCACGGAGCTGCTGTCAGTGCTGTATGTCACGGAGCTGCTGTCAGCGCTGTATGTCACGGAGCTGCTGTCAGCGCTGTATGTCACGGAGCTGCTGTCAGCGCTGTATGTCACGGTGCTGCTGTCAGCGCTGTATGTCACGGAGCTGCTGTCAGCGCTGTATGTCACGGAGCTGCTGTCAGCGCTGTATGTCACGGAGCTGCTGTCAGCGCTGTATGTCACGGAGCTGCTGTCAGCGCTGTATGTCACGGAGCTGCTGTCAGCGCTGTATGTCACGGTGCTGATGTCAGTGCTCTGTATTACGGTGCTGCTGTCAGTGCTCTGTATCTCCTGCACCCTCTTGTTTGCCTACCCTGGTCCCTGACCTTCCCTCTCCTCCATTGCCTTCATTAGCTCCATAGTCCTGAATTGTCAGAACAATTTCCCAAATAAAAAAAAAATGCTTGTAGTTATCGATCCCAAATTCACCTCATACATGTATTATGCTATTGTCCAGGTGGTGGGACTACGTGCTACCCCCTAATAATTACCCCGTGGCCGCAAATTCGACCTAAAGGTTTGCGAAATTCGCCTCCCATTGAAGTCAATGGAGCCCGCGGCGAACGGTCGTTTTCGCGAACGTTTGTGTCCGTTCGCGTTTCGCGTTCGCGAAACGTCCCGTCGGAAGTTCGTCCATCACTACAATTAAGCCCTACATTAGTATGAAATGCGTCAGTCGTGGAGTCTGTGTCTGACATGATTTTGTGGCTGAAAAAGGAATAAAGCAGACCAAGCCCTATGTTAGGGTGAAATGCATCAGTAGTGCAGTCTGTCTGATATGATTTTGTTGCTTAAAGAGGCATAAAGCAGACTGTCCTATATTATGGTGAAACGCGTCACAAGGAGCCTGTGACCGGTGCGATTTTGTTGCTCATTAACTTTTTTTTCAATCTGTGGCAAATGAAAAAAAAAAAGGTCAAATAAAGATGAATTGAAACCAGTTATAACTTTGATGACAATTTGGATGGCTTTGAAAAAACAGCAACACGTGACAAAAAAAAAAAAAATATGTCCAAATGCAATGAAAAATTCCAATCTAATAACAAAATAATATTGATATGACCAGATTTTCAGTGTTGGGTTTACCTTGATAGTATCCAGAGCCAGATCCATGACCGCACATTGCTTTGGGGTCAGACTCCGAGTCTCTTCTCGAACCATGTGATCCTGGAACAATAAGAAATGGTTACCACCCAACAGCAGAGACCCGCAACTGCCACTAGATGGCTCTAGAGCTGTCACCGGGACTGCCAATCTCCATGGTCACTTACCCATAACAGAAGGACTTACTGCCCATCCTCCGCTTTGGCACAGAGAAGCTCATTTTACAGAATCGTAATTTAAATATAAGAATATAAAACCACTGAACTTCTTACAGGTATTTTTTTGTGCTATTGCCAACAAATGAATGAATTTAGAAATACACATTGAGAACGTCTGGGCATTCTAGTGTGTAAAATTCCCCTTGCGTCTGGTGAACCTCAAAGTTTTGGTTCCCAGCACAGGCTTCTATAGCCACATCTGATGGATTCCGCTGAGGGTGCAGGTTAGGTGAAACGTCTGTGTTGACTCTATACACCCCGAAAGCAAGAGAAACGTTCCATTCCGGCACACTATACAAGCCCGTCCGTCACACGAGTGATAGGAGCCTCAGCTTAGCCTAAGTCTCGCCCTGCCTATGGGGCTTAGTAATGGAGGTCCATGACAAAAGACTCCATGACTGAGACCCACGATGGGATGAAATGCATCGGTGGCATGGCTTAAACGGAGCTGGGCTGAGGCTGCTATCACTTGTGTTTTCAAACAGGCTTTGTATGGTGTGGATGGACCATTCTCCTTGCTAACCACCAAACTAAGGAGTATTTTTTAATGACCACCAGTGTACTAGACTTACCAACTTTCTACACAAAAGGACATGAAGCTGATATTTATTGAACACAACATTGTAATAACACCACAGCAAACACATAAGCATACTTTGCAAACATCTAGACCATTCCACGTGAGGATAAGGACATGTGACATTCCATGACATGCTATACCTAAGAGGAAGCAGTCATGTGACGATTAGTGGTGAACGAAAAGCGAGGACATGATATAGCAAGCTGTCATCATGCCGAGTGCAACACAAAACACTGTCATGTGACACCGCAACAATGCGCAACGGGAAGCTGCAAGCCCAGCCATGTGGCATTCCATGCAATGACCGCAGAGGTTTGGGTAAAGGACAATTACGGGAGATAATGAAAATTCAGTAATGGGTTTTGGTATGCTAATGAAAATTTGTAAAACATCACAAGCTGCTGAATATAGAGCAGTGATTCTCAACCAGGGTTCCGTGGAATCCTAGGGTTCCATCAGAGGTTGTAGGGGTTCCTTCAGCATTGGGCAATTTCTACCTCTCTGATAAGTTCCCACCGACACCATTGATCTTGTTAGCTATCTGTAAGGAGGTAATTCTTCCCAATGACCACAAGTGTAAGGACCATTCTTCCCACTGACCATCACACTATTGTATCATGAGTTGTAGATTTCTCATTTTTAGCAGGGGTTCCCCGAGACCAGAGAACTATTTCAAGGGTTCCTCTGTTTTGAAAAGGTTGAGAAAGGCTGATATAGAGTATACAGTATAGTAAGCGAGCATTGTCACCCTAGGACAGAAAGTCTGTTACTGGTAGGGTCACCAAATGAGAATAAAGGATAAAAAGCCTAAAAAAAAAAATCCAATGCAGCCACCACATCTAAAAGGCTGGCAGGAATGATGTGCTAAGGTTCAGACCAAACCCACATGAAGTTGTCACATAATATTGGCCGCCAGCCCAATGAGCTGTGGTTGTGGAATTCCCCACCTTGCAAATATATGTTACAAATGGGAGGGGATACAATCTGATATCATTATCCAAATATGACAAATGGGAGGGGATACAATCTGATATCATTATCCAAATATGACAAATGGGAGGGGATACAATCTGATATCATCATCCAAATATGACAAATGGGGGGGGGGGGATACAATCTGATATCATCATCCAAATATGACAAATGGGGGGGGATACAATCTGATATCATTATCCAAATATGACAAATGGGAGGGGATACAATCTGATATCATTATCCAAATATGACAAATGGGAGGGGATACAATCTGATATCATCATCCAAATATGACAAATGGGGGGGGGGGGATACAATCTGATATCATCATCCAAATATGACAAATGGGGGGGGGGATACAATCTGATATCATCATCCAAATATGACAAATGGGGGGGGGATACAATCTGATATCATCATCCAAATATGACAAATGGGAGGGGATACAATCTGATATCATTATCCAAATATGACAAATGGGGGGGGATACAATCTGATATCATCATCCAAATATAACAAATGGGGGGGGGGGTACAATCTGATATCATTATCCAAATATGACAAATGGGGGGGGGGGGGATACAATCTGATATCATTATCCAAATATGACAAATGGGGGGGGGGGGATACAATCTGATATCATTATCCAAATATGACAAATGGGAGGGGATACAATCTGATATCATCATCCAAATATGGCAACCGTGGCCCTTTTTGAACATGGTCATGGACCAAATATGGCCACTTGGCCAAAAAGTCAGGAGCATCCCTGCCCCTTTGTTACGTGCGGATGCAGGGAGAGGAATTTCAGGGCCTTCTATTAGGTGACAGCTTCCCACAGGTTTAGCCTGAACCTTAGCTCATCATTACTAGTAACCTAAAATATATTTCATTTTTGGGTTTAGATATGCTTTAACCTTTATCAAGAAGGGACCCTTTATGGTCCCGAAAAGGTGGATACGTATTATGAAGAACTTGGATCCATCTCCTTGTATTTATCTACTTTTAAGAGATTTCACCTCACTTCCTATGTCACCATCAACACAAAAAGTACCAAAAACCATTCCATGCAAGACAAAGGCAGCAAAAAAAAAAATGCTGGAGGTTCTAATCCTTCCCACCTTCCTCCATAATACAAGCTTTGTAAGGAATTCTACTTTACCGTGGAAACCAATGTTCCTCCCCTAAGTATTAACTTGCAGTAGACAAAGAATTAGGTGGAGGGTGGCGGAAGGGACTCAGACTGGCCATGGTAGGTTGTTGGTGGCTGCAGCAAAGTTGCCAGCATAGGTCATTCAGCTGCGGAGGAATCTTGTTAGGGTGGATAACACGCCCAGAGGATTCATTAACTTACCAAATTCCACAAAATACTGAATTTTCATTATAAAGTGCACACATCCTTTAAGACGTTGTTTGAGGGACATTGGAGGCATGCAGTGAGGGACAAGACACATTACACGCTAAGCTCTGGAAATGCTACAAGCAGCACACAACAATGAACTATACCTTCAGCTTTGATAACTGGCCCAGTTCCTTTGCTGCACTGAAAATCAACTGAGTCCCCTGAGAGCCCAGGGAGGAAAGAGAAGAGAACATGTTATAGTCAAGAATAAGCTTTCATAGTCACCTAATGGTGACTACAAGTACCTTCATCCAATCAAATTCTAACAGCTCCAAACTTTAGAGCTCCAGTTATTTCACGGGTAATCCAAGTAACCTGGAAGGCTGTCTCTTTCATGCCACCTGATCACAAAGGTCACCATCTGCAGATGCCTTTAGTGACCACTGTCTATCAGCACTGCAGATTTTAAACTAATCCTGTACTGCCGTATTAAAGTCCTGCTTAACAGCAGACACCACAAGGAACCTCCTTTATTACCCAGGAAAGTCTCCTCGGTGCTCCTTTGTAATTTAGTTTCCTTGACTGCATGGCCAAAAGCATTCAACGGCCATTCCATTGTCCAAGGAGAAAATGTTCAGGAAGAGCAGTTTTATTGGACGGGGCTTGGGCAACTGGTGGAGATGCCCATGTCCCGTCCAGTGAGGGCTTTTCAAAGATGGCAACTTGTGGAGTCTGCTCTTAAGTCCTACATAAGAACAAAAGCCACAAGAAACATCCTTTATTAGCCTGAATAGTCTCCTCAGTGCCCCTTTCTGATTTAGTTTCCTTGACTCAATGGCCAAAAATCATCCAAAAGCCATTCCATTGTCCGAAGAGAAAATGTTCAGGAAGAGCACTTTTATTGGACGAGGCATGGGCAATTGATGGAGATGCCCATGCCCCGTCCAGTGAGGGCTAATAAAGAAAGCAACTCGTGGTGTCTGCTCTTAAAAGCGGAACTAAACCCAATGACTTAACGGTTTCAAAAAAACAGTCACATTGCCAGTTGAGGATCAGAGGCCACGATGGTAGCTTTCTTGGCTGAAGAAGAGAAGAGGGTTTAGTTACGCTTTAAGACCAAAGACATGCAGGTAGGTTAATTGGCTTCTGTCCAAAATTGGCCCTAGTATATGAATGGGGACCCTGGATTGTGGGCTCCTTGAGGGTAGAGACCAATGTGAGTGTGCAATGTACAGGTATAGGGACAATTGTAGACACTCACTCAGGTTGAACTGGATGGACTGGTGTCTTTATTCAACCTAACTATTAAACCTACTTACCGGTAAGAGAAAAAACTAAAAGGCATCTTATTAGCCAGAAAAGTCTCTTCAATGCCTCTCTCCAATTTAGTTTCCTTGACTCCATGGCTAAGCGATTTCAACTGCCATTCCATCATCCAATTGGAAACTGTGCAGGAAAAGCAGCAGCTAGCGGAGCATAGCCCTGAATCAGGCCTCTAGTAACAAAGGAAAACTAAGTCACAGAGGTACACAAAGGTGGCTTCTGTGACTAAAAGAGGTAATAAACACTTTGCTGTGTCTACTTCTAGGCAGGACTTTGACCTTTAAAAGCAGAAAATGATCTCGGTTCTCAAACAGATCATAGGCCCAATGATGCTTAAAGTGGTTGTAAACCCTTACAACACACTTTGACCTACAGGTAAGCCTAGATTAAGGCTTACCTGTAGGTCCAAGAAATATCTCCTAAACCTACACGGTTTAGGAGATATTTGCCGAAAAACAGGCACCGCTGTCTACGGTGCATGCACTGAGCGCGGCACCGTCAACGACGAAGATGCCGCGCGTGGTGGCTCCCGTGCGCATGCGCGGGAGTGACGTCATCACGGCTTCGCCGAATGACAGCGTCGGAGCAGCGAGACCCACCGAGAAGATGGATGCGCCGGACTACAGGGGACAGCGGTAACATTGCTGGCTCCTGTGTCAGGTAAGTGACACATAATGGACTACTATGCGATGCATCGTAATCCATTATGCTTTGCCTTTGCAGGGAATGAAAGAGGAAGTAAACTCATCATGGTTTACTTCCTCTTTAAAGTGGTTGTAAACCCTTACATATACTCAGTGACGGGCCCTCGGGTGATACGCAGAGATGAAACAAAGGCTCGCACATAAATTGTACTCATTTATCTGCAGTCCTCTCTTCTCTACATCTGTAAAAGTCCATCATTTACAATGCATTTGTGAGCTTTAGAAGGCAGGGAGCAGAGATCTGATGTCACACACTGTACAGCACTGAGTGTAATCTGAGACCTGAGTGGAGGGAATAGACCCCAACTTCTACACAGTATCATAGGGAAACATGTACAGCTGAGGCTGTCAATCATGCTCATATCATCACGCTGTGTGCTGGAGGGGGCATGGCCCCACGCCCTGGGATTCCTTGGTGTCCGCATAAAGTGACAGATAGCAGAGGGAGGACAGAGCAGACAGGATTCACACTAGGTGCTATATATTAAGATAAGTACACACTATATGAGGATATGCATTGTTCATTCATTTATTTTAGAGGCTTACAACTACTAGGTCAATTAAATTGTTCATAAGGCATGCCAAAGTGGCGTCTCAGTCATTATTATTGTATGTCAGCTTAGCCTACCTTAAATCCCATTGTAGTGTGATGAACCAGGGCCAATAGCTTCTTCTACTGAACATTTACTGTAGTGCTAAAATTTTGTGGACACCCAACCATCACATCACCATCATCCATAATATCTACCGATATAGCCCAAAGTATGTCGACCCTCCCCTCCCCCACCTTCAACTGATTGAGTTCAGGTGTTCCTTTGAAGGGCATTGTTAATTTACTACAGCATACAAAGACATCTTAAACAATTATGTGATACTGAATGATTACGAGCCAGGTCTTCTCATGCACCATCAGAACCTGACCTCACAAATGTTCTCCCGGGTGGATGGGTACAAATTCCCACAAACACATTCCAAAATATTGCGGAAAACTTTCTCTGAACTGTGGACGTTGTTAAGAGCCACAAAGGAGGGTCAACTGCCTATCAACACCTATGGTTTTGGAATATGGTATCCAACAATCTCACGTAGGGTGTGATGGTCAAGTGTCTAGAAGCATTTAGCCATATAATGTACTATGAGAAATGTATTCCGCGCTGATCAATTAGCAAGCTCTTCAAACTTTCAGGGGTAGGACTTCCAGGGGTAGGACTTCCAGGGGTAGGACTTTCAGGGGTAGGACTTTCAGGGGTAGGACTTCCAGGGGTAGGACTTTCAGGGGTAGGACTTCCAGCGGTAGGACTTCCAGGGGTAGGACTTCCAGGGGGAGGACTTTCAGGGGGAGGACTTTCAGGGGGAGGACTTCCAGGGGTAGGACTTCCAGGGGTCCGAAAAGAGGAAGACACATATAGGAAAGGTGGAAAGTGCTGCACACCCCTAAAATACGAAATATACAAAAAAGACATTCCCCAATGGGGCTTTTTGGCAGCAGATGGCAAAGTCAAATACCTTTATCATAATTGTATATAAAGAAATTGATTTATTAAAAAAATGTCCAATGTCATAGTATATAGTTCGATACAATGGGGAGACGGGGGCGAACATCAGAGACCTCTCGGATTCCCTAAGCGGCTCTTAGAATCTTGGGTGATAGGAATACCCATTCCACTTTTGAGCGGTAAATATACTACCATTGGCTCACCTAATGTTATCTACATTGACATGTTTTTTTAACTCTGAATTTATGTAAATTCTTCCAGATCCATTTGTCCCCCTGAAGAGACCATATATCGGTCGAAACGCGTCGGGGCTCAACTACTATATAATACTATGTAATACAACAATGTGCAATTATACATGTTTGTTTTATTGGATTGTGGAATATGTAATGTGTATTCTTTGAACCAGATGATATACTGTACACATTGTATCGAACTATACTATGACATTGGACATTTTTTGAATAAATCAATTTCTTTATATACAATTATGATAAAGGTATTTGACTTTGCTATCCTGCTGCCAAAAAGCCCCATTGGGGAAATTCTTTTTTGTATTGTGGACTTCCAGGGGTAGGACTTTCAGGGGTAGGACTTTCAGGGGTAGGACTTTCAGGGGGAGGACTTTCAGGGGGAGGACTTCCAGGGGGAGGACTTCCAGGGGGAGGACTTCCAGGGGGAGGACTTTCAGGGGGAGGACTTCCAGGGGGAGGACTTCCAGGAGGAGGACTTCCAGGAGGAGGACTTCCAGGAGGAGGACTTCCATGAGCAGGACATGGAATGCAATAATGAGTACAAGTAATAACAGTTGACATCTCGTTTGTGGCTGCTCTTCAACCGCAGTGCAAAGCCTTTGGGGTAAGGAAAATAAATCATGCATGTCCGGGATAAATTGGGGATCTCCACCAGACTGCTATATTTTCATGTTCTGCTAAGACCAGTATATGAAGACCAGTCCAGCACAATCCTTGACCATGTAAGGACAAGTTTGTCAGGGTGACGATGGAGGTGTCTCCAGGGACGTGGGCTAAACGATGGACAACAGATGTAACCAGAATTACCCCAAGAGGGACAGGTTATTCAGCAGGATGCCGGTTCACTAATGGAATTTCACTACTTGAGATGAAAGAGTTGGGTGACGCTAGCTATGTCATTTAGGGTACGGAATGAAAGTCAAGAGCTGAAAATTTCCAGACTCCTTAAACATCACTACAAGTGAGCATTAAAAAAAACGAAAGAAACCCAATCGTTTAAAGCCCCCCTCCCCATTCACCTGTCAGAGCCCTTGGAAATACCCAGTACTTCTGGAGATGGAGGAGCATGCAACCTTCCCCCCCCCGTCCTCCCATTAGGTAGTAATTGGCCAATTGCCAGGTCACGAACTGTCATGTGGGGAGGAGAGAAGGTAAGTAACCCTGTGTAGGCTCCAACAGAGATTGGACTTGTTGCTCCCTAAGGGCAGTGTGGGAGCCTGTAGAAGGTGCATTGTGTTGAAGACCAGGCTATCAAAAAGAACCTGCCACTGAATGGGCAAAGTGGTTGAATATCTCTCTCTCTCCTGACTGTCTGTGGAGAGATCTAGGAAACTTCACCTCTCAACTCCCACCCAGGACTGTGGTTGGGACCCCTTTATAAAGATAACCTGTCTTCCTCCTGTGTTAACAATGGCTCCATCTGAAGCACTCATAGCAAACAGTTCTCAGCAGTGCCATGGGTGTTGCCGGGCTTTTGGCAGTGGGTGCAAGGTTAGAACACGGGCCTTTTGGGGGTAGTTGTGTTTGTTGCACAGGCACAGGGGTGATGCCCCCACCCCCCCAAAAACTTACCATCGTCTGTCAGACACACAGCAGGACCCAAAGAGAAGGGAAAACAGAGTCAGAGAGGCTTTGTTCAGTGTACTCACTCCTACTCTCTCCTGTACAGTGCCTTGCGAAAGTATTCGGCCCCCTTGAACTTTTCAACCTTTTGCCACATTTCAGGCTTCAAACATAAAGATATAAAATTTTTGTTTTTTGTGAAGAATCACCAACAAGTGGGACACAATTGTGAAGTGGAACGAAATCTATTGGATTTTTGAAACTTTTTTAACTAATAAAAAAATGAAAAGTGGGGCGTGCAAAATGATTCGGCCCCTTTGCGTTAATACTTTGTAGAGCCACATTTTGCTGCGATTACAGCTACAAGTCGTTTGGGGTATGTCTCTATCAGTTTTGCACATCGAGAGACTGAAATTCTTGCCCATTCTTCCTTGCAAAACAGCTCGAGCTCAGTGAGGTTGGATGGAGAGCGTTTGTGAACAGCAGTTTTCAGCTCTTTCCACAGATTCTCGATTGGATTCAGGTCTGGACTTTGACTTGGCCATTCTAACACTTGGATACGTTTATTTGTGAACCATTCCTTTGTAGATTTTGCTGTATGTTTGGGATCATTGTCTTGTTGGAAGATAAATCTCCGTCCCAGTTTCAGGTCTTTTGCAGACTCCAACAGGTTTTCATCCAGAATGGTCCTGTATTTGGCTGCATCCATCTTCCCCTCAATTTTAACCATCTTCCCTGTCCCTGCTGAAGAAAAGCAGGCCCAAACCATGATGCTGCCACCACCATGTGTGACAGTGGGGATGGTGTGTTGAGGGTGATGAGCTGTGTTGCTTTTACGCGAAACATATCATTTTGCATTGTGGGCAAAAAGTTTGATTTTGGTTTCATCTGACCAGAGCACCTTCTTCCACATGTTTGGTGTGTCTCCCAGGTGACTTGTGGCAAACTTTAGACAAGACTTTTTATGGATATCTTTGAGAAATGGCTTTCTTCTTGCCACTCTTCCATAAAGGCCAGATTTGTGCAGTGTACGACTGATTGTTGTCCTATGGACAGACTCTCCCACCTCAGCTGTAGTTCTCTGCAGTTCATCCAGAGTGATCATGGGCCTCTTGGCTGCATCTCTGATCAGTCTTCTCCTTGTCTGAGCTGAAAGTTTAGAGGGACGGCCAGGTCTTGGTAGATTTGCAGTGGTCTGATACTCCTTCCATTTCAAAATGATCACTTGCACAGTGCTCCTTGGGATGTTTAAAGCTTGGGAAATCTTTTTGTATCTAAATCCGGCTTTAAACTTCTCCACAACAGTATTACGGACCTGCCTGGTGTGTTCCTTGGTCTTCATGATGCTCTCTGCGCTTTCAACAGAACCCTGAGACTATCACAGAGCAGGTGCATTTATACAGAGACTTGATTACACACAGGTGCATTCTATTTATCACCATCAGTCATTTAGGACAACATTGGATCATTCAGAGATCCTCGCTGAACTTCTGGAGTGAGTTTGCTGCACTGAAAGTAAAGGGGCCGAATAATTTTGCACGCACCACTTTTCAGTTTTTTATTTGCTAAAAAAGTTTAAAATATCCAATAGATTTCGTTCCACTTCACAATTGTGTCCCACTTGTTGGTGATTCTTCACAAAAAATTTAAATTTTATATCTTTATGTTTGAAGCCTGAAATGTGGCAAAAGGTTGAAAAGTTCAAGGGGGCCGAATACTTTCACAAGGCACTGTATATGAGAAGGTGACCTCTATATATGGGAGGCAGCTCATAAAGCACATGAAAGACCAGAACTCAGGTATAAAAAAAAACCTTTGACATTTTTAAAGGTCCAACTGCTTAGCCTTCTACATAGAACTTTCCACCAGTGGACTCTCTGCTGAGGTCAGACCCCCCCCCCCCAATCCTCTCTTCCCATGCTGAGTCAGACTTACAGCTTCACCATCAACTCATGCTCCCCGTTGATCGCCGAGCTCGAGGTCTTACTCAGCTCATGTTGGGCATGTTGAACCTCAGCAGAGAGACCACTGCTTCCGGCCTATAGAACAAAGTCTTTCTCTACAGCACGCTGGCTCATCTACTCTGCGGGACTTTTCACACCCTTCCTTTCAATGCATCTGGTCAGTGTTAAGCAGATTTTAACAAATCCCATTGGGCTTCAAAGGAGACCTGTAGTGAAAGAAAAAGCGCGCTGCTTTGGTGGAAAAAGCTTAAAATTCTAGTTGCTGATCCAGTGGCTTCGGACGATGCTTAGAATACATTGTGACCTCATGGCTACCTTTGCAAACGTCTTTGCAAATGTTTAAGCATCCTTGGTCAAATGACGTGGTCTGATCAAAAAGTTAACCCAATGGCTCCAATATTTTGAGATATGGTGTGCGCTCGTGGTCCGCAATTGCCAGGGCTGCAACAGTCGGACTTCAGGTGTCTCCGGACCCTCAAACTGAACGGTTTTCTTCAGACCACGTAAGTAAAGCAGAAAAGGAGCCACATACAAATATTACATATTTGATACTCTAAATATCCAGTTGTAGAAAAACGTTCTCTGCCCAGTACTAGACATGCCCAAAAACATGTCATCGTTGTACACAGGGCGTGTCTAGTATGTCAAGTCCTTCTGCTCTGCTGCCCGGATTCCCACTATCCCAGTACAATGCAATTTATCTCTGATTAATCACAGCTGCATTGAAGATTACACAGAGAAAAAAAAAAGAAAAAGCAGTCTGCCAATGTTTATCAACAACATTGCTCAGCTGCGAATACAGAAAGTTACATTAAAAACATTGTATCATTTGTATCTTTCTGCGTTTCGCATCTACAGATCAAAGGGATGAACTTCGATCTGCAGATGAAGAGAGTTAACCACTTCAGCTCTGGAAAGTTTTACCCACTTCACGACCAGGCCATTTTTTGGCGGCGATACGGCACAGCGTTGATTTAACTGACAACTGCGCGGTCGTGCGACGATGTATCCAAATAAAATATATGCCTTTTTTTTCCCAACAAATAGAGCAGGGATCTGCAATTAGCGGACCTCCAGCTGTTGCACAACTACAAGTCCCATCATGCCTCTGCCTCTGGGTGTCATGCTTGTGGCTGTCAGAGTCTTGCTATGCCTCATGGCACTTGTAGTTCTGCAACAGCTGGAGGTCCACTAATTGCATATCCTTGAAATAGAGCTTTCTTTTGGTGGCATGTGATCACCTCTGCGTTTTATATTTTTTACGCTATAAACAAAAAAAGAGCGACAATTTTGAATTTAAAAAAAAAAAAATATATATATATATTTTACTTTCTGCTATAAAACATTCACAATCAATTTTTTTTTATAAAATGTCTTCATCAATTTAGGCCAATATGTATTCTGCTAAATGTTTTTAGTGAACAAAAATCCCAATAAGTGTATATTGATTGGTTTGCGCAAAAGTTATAGGGTCTACAAACTATGGGATAGATTGAGGGACTTTTTATTTTTTTACTAGTAATGGCGGCGATCAGCGATCTTTAGGGGGACTGCGGCAGACAAATTGGACACCGACACTTGACACTTTCTGGGGACCAGTGACACCAATACAGTGATCAGTGCTAAAAAAAAATGCACTGTCACTGTACTGATGACACTGGCAGGGAAGGGGTTAACATCATGTGTTCCCTGGGAGTGCTTTCTTACTGTGTGAGGGATGGTTTAACTGTAGGAAGACCGAGATCAGTGTTTTATACTTAGCAGAAATACGAGATCTTTGTTTTCCTTACTAGCAGAACGGCGATCTGCCTTGTTTACATAGGCTGGCCGGCGTTCTGCCTCCCTCCATAAAAGTCATCTTGAGGCAAATCCGCCGATCAGACCACTTTTACGTGAAAGCGGACCGCCCGCTGTTTAACCACTTCAGCCCCGGAAAGATTTACCCCCTTCCTGACCAGAGCACTTTTTGCGATGCGGCACTGCGTCGTTTTTACTGACAATTGCGTGGATGTGCGACGTTGCACCAAAACAAAATTTACGTTATTTTTTCCCCCACAAATAGAGCTTTCTTTTGGTGGTATTTGGTCGCCTCTGCGTTTTTTATTTTTCGCACTTTAAACAAAAAAATGTGTTTTTGAATTTTGAAAAAAAGCTATATTTTTTTACTTTTTATTATAATAAACACAAAAAATACAAATAAATACAAAAATATATATAAAACAAACTAATTTCTTTCTCAGTTTAGGCAGATATGTATTCTTCTACATATTTTTGGTAAAAATAAAAATCACAATAAGTTATAATTGATTGGTTTGCGCAAAAGTTGTTATTATTATTATTATATTTTTTATTAGTAATGGCGGCGATCTGCGCTTTTTATCGTAACTGTGACATTATGGTGGACACATCGGACACTTTTGACACTATTTTGGGACCAATGACTTTTATACTGCAATCAGTGCTGTAAAAATGCACTGATTACTGTGTAAATGACACTGGCAGTGAAGGGGTTAAACACTAGGGGGAGATCAAGGGGTTAAGTGTGTCCTAGGGAGTTATTCTAACTGTAGGGGGGGGGGGGGCTCACTACAACATGACAGGGAGCTGGTTTACATAGGCATCTCCCCGTTCTGCTGCTCTGTCAAACGTTCGCGGGACAGCGATGAACATCGAGCCCGCGGGCACGGCCACGGAGTATGCAGCGGGCGGCACGTGAAGGCCCACAATGCCACGATTTAAAGGGGACGTACCTGTACGCCCATTTGCCCAGCCGCGCCATTGTGCTGACGTATATCGTTGTGCGCTGGTCAGCAAGGCGTTAAAAAGATACCGCAGTTATGGCAGCTATCTGCTGCCATAGCGAAGGTATTTAACCTCCTCGCGCCCGCCCTATAGCCGAATTACGGCCGTAGAGCAGGCGCGTTCGTTCGGGCGGTCGTCCCTGGACGGCCTGATGTTTACTTCCGCAATGCGCGCCGCCGCGGGCGCGCATCGCGGAAGTTCTGTGTTCGCCGTGTCCCCGGGACAGGCAAACACAGATCGCTGTAAACGGCCAATCACAGCGGCCGTTTACAGCGTGATCGGCGTGTCCAATGGGAGATGATCTCATATGTAAACATATGAGATCATCTCGCAGCGCCGCTCTCCTTCCTCGCACAGACAGTGCGAGAGGGGAGAGATGAACGGCTGCAGCGGCAGCCGTTCTGATTCTGGAAAAAAAAAAAAATTAAAAAAATGAAATAAAAAGTGCCATCCGCCCCAGCAGTGCCATCCGCCCCCAGCAGTGCCATCCGCCCCCAGCAGTGCTATCTGCCCCAGTGCCATCCACCCCAGTGCTACCTGCCCCCAGTGCCATCCACCCCAGTGCTACCTGCCCCCAGTGGCCATCCACCCCAGTGCTACCTGCCCCTAGTGCCATCCACCCCAGTGCTACCTGCCCCTAGTGCCATCCACCCCAGTGCTACCTGCCCCCAGTGCCATCCACCCCAGTGCTACCTGCCCCCAGTGCCATCCACCCCAGTGCTACCTGCCCCCAGTGCCATCCACCCCAGTGCCACCTGCCGTCAGTGCCACCTTGCCCCCAGTGCCACCTGCCCCCAGTGCCACCTGCCCCCAGTGCCACCTGCCGTCAGTGCCACGTGTCATCAGTGCCACATAGTGCCATCTGTCATCAGTGCCACGTATCAGTGCCATTTGTCATCAGTGCCACCTGTCAGTGTCACGTGCCATCTGTTGTCAGTGTCACGTGTCATCAATGCCACTTATCAGTGCCATCTGTCATCAGTGTCACGCGTCATCGGTGCCATGTATTAGTGCCATCTGTCATCGGTGGCACATATTAGTGCCACGTATTAGTGCCATCTGTCATCGGTGCCACGTTTCAGTGCCACGTGTCATCAGTGCCACGTATTAGTGCCACGTGTCATCAGTGCCACGTATAAGTGCCACGCGTCATCAGTGCCACATATTAGTGCCATCTGTCATCAGTGCCACATATTAGTGCCATCTGTCATCAGTGCCACCTGTCATCATTGCCACGTATCAGTGCCATCTGTCATCAGTGTCACGTGTCATTGTCCTGGTGCTTCAAAAGTGTAATAAATAGTCAACAAGTTAGATGTGTAACTTATGTTCCTAGAACACATGATGGCGCTACCTGCATGTTGGGCCTCTCTATGTGGTCAGGCTGTGAAAAAGTCCCACACGTGGTATTGTAATACTCAGGAGGAGTAGCAGAATTTTTTGGGGGGTGTCATTTGTGGTATACACATGCCATGTGAGAGAAATAACCTATTACAATGACAATTTTGTGGAGAAAAAAAAAAAAATGAAAAATCTTAATTTTGCAAAGAATTGTGGGAAAAAAATGACAACATCAAAAAGCTCACTATACCTCTTACTAAATACCTTGGAATGTCTACTTTCCAAAAAGGGGTCATTTGGGGGGTATTTGTACTTTCCTGACTTGTTCGGGTCACAAGAAGCGAGATAGGCCACCAGTACATCAATGTGATCAATTTTGTGCGATTCGCACCACAGCTTCTAGACTCTCTAACTTTCACAAAGACCAAATAATATCCACTAATTTGGGTTATTTTTACCAAAGACATGTAGCAGTATAAATTGTGACCAAAATTTATGAAGAAAAATTAATAATTTGCATAATTCTGTCACAGAAACAAAGAAATATGCGTTTTTTTTCAAATTTTCGGTCTTTTTTCATTTATAGCGCAAAAAATAAAAACCCCAGAGGTGATCAAATACCACCAAAAGAAAGCTCTATTTGTGGAAAAAAAGGACAAAAAATTCATTTGGGTACAGTGTTGCATGACTGAGTAATTGTCATTCAAATTGTGAGAGCACCGAAAGCTGAAAATTGGTCTGGTCAGGAAGGTGTTTAAGTGCCCTGTAAGCAAGTGGTTAACATCAAAGTAATGACGTATATATACAGCGGGCGGTAAAATAACAGTGTATGTAATACGTTTTTAAGTTAACTGCTTCCCGACCGCCTCACACAGATATACTGCGGCAGAAGGGCGCGGCCTACAGGCAGAATTATGTACATGTACGTTGCCCTTTAAGAGGCGGCGTGTGGGATCGCGCCGGGAGCTTTGTGAGCACGATTGCGGGCCCCGCGGACTCGATGTCAGCGGAGGATACCCGCGATCGTCTCATGGAGAGGAAGAACGGGGAGATGCTAATGTAAACAAACATTTCCCCCGTTCTGCCCTAGTGACAGGACACTGATCATAGCTCCCTGTAGTCTGGAGCGGTGATCAGTGTCGTGTCACACACAGCCCCCCCCCCAGTTAGAATCACTCCCTAGGACACACGTAACCCCTACAGCACCACCTAGTGTTTAACCCCTTCGCTGCCAGTGACATTTACACAGTAATCAATGCATTTTTAATTGCACTGATTGCTGTATAAATGTGAATGGTCCCAAAATCACGCCAAAATTGTCTGATCTGTCTGCCACAATGTCGCAGTCACGATAAAAATCGCTGATCGCCGACATTACTAGTAAAAAAAAATGCTATAAATCTATCCCGTTTTGTAGACGCTATAACTTGCCCACAAACCAATCAATATAACAGGCAGTCCCCGAGTTACGAACAGGTTTGGGACTGCCTGTTTGTTCTCAAGTCGGATTTGTTCGTAATTCGGACGCGCATGCGCAGAATGGCGTTTTCCGATGTTTCCGGCTGTTTCCGACTGCGTTTTCCGCTGTTTTCCGCTGTTTCCGACCCCGTTTTTCCGATGTTTTATGATGTTTTCCGCTGTTTCCGACGCCGTTTTCCGCTGTTTTATGATGTTTTCCGCTGTTTCCGACGCCGTTTTCCGCTGTTTTATGATGTTTTCCGCTGTTTCCGATGGCGTCTTCCGCTGTTTTCTGATGTTTCTGACGCCGTTTTCTGATGTTTTCCGCTGTTTCCGACGCCGTTTTCCGATGTTTTATGATGTTTTCCGCTGTTTCCGACGCCGTTTTCCAATGTTTTATGATGTTTTCCGCTGTTTCCGACGCCGTTTTCCGCTGTTTTATGATGTTTTCCGCTGTTTCCGATGGCGTCTTCCGCTGTTTTCCGCTGTTTCCGATGGCGTTTTCCGCTGTTTTATGATCTTTTCCAACATCGTTTTCCGCTGTTTCCGACTGCATTTTCCGCCGTTTCCGACTGCGTTTTCCTCTGTTTCTGACGGTGTTTTCCGCTGTTTCCGACGGCGTTTTCTGCTGTTTCCGACGGCGTCCTCTGCTGTTTCTGATGGAGTTTTCCGCCAGCGTTTTCCTCTGTTTCTGACGGCGTTTTCCGCTGTTTCCGACTGTGTTTTCCGCTGTTTCCGACGGCGTTTTCCGCCGTTTCCGACGGCGTTTTCCGCCGTTTCCGACTGCATTTTCCTCTGTTTCTGACGGCATTTTCCGCTGTTTCCGACGGCATTTTCCGCTGTTTCCGACGGCATTTTCCGCTGTTTCCG